>NC_045169.1:3747244-3779744 GCF_900700415.2 Clupea harengus
GACCCTCTCTTTCTTTCTCTCTCTTCAGGAATGGTCGAAATCACTCGAAACACCCAAACCTACCCGTCCTACCCAATGTGCAAACTGGAGCGAACGCTTTTGATGATTTACGGATTATTTTATGTTCTGAGACACTTCTTGGAATAAAGCATGATAGCTTTACAGTCTGTGTGTACTCTTGTTTACTTATTATCTGTGTGATTATGTAAAAATGTGTGTGTGTGTGTGTCCGCGTGAACTGATCCTGCTCTCATATTAACTTGCAAAGTGGTAACGTTTTGCTCTGTGGATATTTTGATGATTTCATATAAATAAGTATGTCACTTTTACAACACAATTTTAGCATACCTCGCCATTTTTAGTCCAATACTGGGATGTCCAGCTCAGTTCTCATGAAGCAGATTTCATTAGTCAATCTTCATTAGGCTGTCTTAATTAGCACGTCATTAGGAACCAGGGGGGTACTCCAATAAGGTGGTTAGTTCCAAACCTGGCTAAATTAACTCAGAGCAAGTGGTAAACCTCCTAATAGAGGAACCCCATGGCTTCATTCTCCAAACAAAACAAAGCCATAGGGCTTCTATTAGGAGATTTACCATATGTCCCTACGACTTTTCTGATTACCCAAAATTGTCCCCACCACTATTTTGATATGTCACCCTTTGGAGAATAAGGTCATAATTTAAGTCGATTAGAATCCATAAATAGAAGTTCATTAGGATAGATAAAGTGATGAGTAGACAAACACAACACGGAACTGAAGTAATAAGGGAACAATTTCTTCGACGAGGAGTCAACATTCTGCCAGCCCGCTATCTCACCTGGTAGGCAAACAGTTCAGTTAAAAAGAGGAACGTGATCCGTGAGCAGTTCGTGGCACAAAAGGCGAGAATCTCACCGCCGAGTTTAAATTCTGCAGCAGATGAGCAGATGAGAGGCGCAACATATTTTTTAGCTAACTGTTGGCATACTTCTAGGCCTGCAGGAGGCCTTCCATCATGCTTTACATGATCATCTTCAGCATCCTCTACAAAGATCTCCTCCTCTTCCGGCAGTGGGACATTTGCTGTCAGGGCCATGGGTTCAATGGGTAGCCACTGTCTTCTAGGAGCCAGCAGCCCCCAAAACCACCACCTCCTGCCACCTGGCAGAGAACAGCGATGCCCCAGATGAATGCATCGTGGGTGCTCCCTGGCCACTTTGCGATGTTGTTGGTAAACACACCCTCAAAGACACATGCTACCTGGATATTAACACTTGGGAGACCGAGGCCTGTTAGACTCTTTTAGGTAGTCTGACATGCCTTGATGTTTTTGTACTAAAAACATTGATGCAAAGGTGATTATATTCTAGAAGACCTCAGCAGTAATTACATGAGAGTAAAAGGAAGTAGTAAAATATTTTTTTATTTAAATCAAATGTAAACATACCCTTACAAATACACATTGTGAAGATTTTGGGCCAAGAAAGTTGGGTAGCCTTTCCTGCAGAAGTAAGCCAGCTCATTGTTGGATTACAATCAGAAGGATGACAATTGGCAGAAACAGGCAGAGTATAAACTAGTATAAATAACCGTAACAAACTGACAGACAAAGCTTGACAATGCAGGATATAAAAAGACAGAGTAAACTGGTCACAGGTGTGTAACAGGTGGCTGGAGCAATAGAGAATAGGGGACAACAATGAGGAAGTGGAAAAGAGCACATGTGCAGGTAAATAAACAAAAGCACATGGCCAAGGAAGTAAACAAAAACCCAAAACACTGACTCCGTCTATCTATTTGCACTCACAATGGTTGGTCATCATACCAGATGTTTGCCAACTAACTAAATACTTTATTGTGGCGAGTTGAATGCTACAGTTGGGGGTTGAAGAAAATGCAGTAGAAGAATGTAGAAAATCGTACCTACATGTACAACCTGTTGACGGATAATCTGGGGAATCTTCTTGATTGCTGCATTCATTCCTTTTGACCCAAGTAAGTCTTGAGACTGATGATCATAGATTTCTAACCCTCACGGCGAAAATATCTTTGAGGAAAGGTGCTAAAGTGACTGAGAAAAAGTGGTGACATGCCATTCCTGGAACAGCACATTAATGTCCCGGGAGTACCTACATGAATGGTTACCTAGGGATAAATATAGATTATACTAAATTATACAGAGAGGGAGAGGCAGAAGACCTGGCCCTTGGCTTTGGTGCCTCTCTGGCCCAATGGTGGACGAAGTACACTAACTACGTATAGATACCTTTTGTAAAATATTACTCCAGTAAAAGTGGAAGTATGCACTTTGAATTTCTACTTAAGTAGAAGTATAAAGTATTTGCCTTCATATATACTTAAGTATTAAAAGTAAAAGTACCTTGATGAATTATGGTTCTAATGGCCTTTTATCATTTTCACATCAAAGCTCCTGCTCAATCAACTGATATAAGGTGAAAATACTAATGCCACTCTTTAAATGGTGTCTTACATTTGTCTATTAAAAAGTATAAGCACAAAACATTGAAAGCTATCTATTGCCATTAGGTAAGACCAAGTGGTTATAAAATAACAGCACTAGAGAACAATTATTTAATTTTAAATTTTTTTGCAACTTAGTTGCACATTTAATTATAAAAAAATGTGGAGTAAAACATAAGCTCCTTTACTATATCACATCTGTATGTCTGTGTTACCCTTAAACTCATTAATCCTGATTTATGTTTCAAAGTATGATAAATACCATTACAGGAACTAGTTCCACACAATCAGAGAATGTGGTGGTATACTAGTTTGTGCTGAAGACTAGTGATAGTAGTGATATTCCCCACACAACCCTAGGTACAAAAACAGACGAAAGTCAAAACAAAACACGTGACCTCAGATCAAACGTAAAAAAAAATGTCATTACAGGAACTAGTTTTTGCATAAATTCCATACCAGTCTGCACCGAAGACTGTAAAGAAGTATGTAGTGATATTGTATTGTGCTTAGGCTAGGCAGGCAGAGAAGACACTCAAAATACAATGAGTCCTTCCTTCCTTTCAATTCAAAACGTTCGCCCAAATAAGGCCAAGGGTGTTCAGGCAAGTAAGTGTCAGTCGTTTCTTCCATCATCTCCATCATTTATGTAGCGTTAAGTAAGCATGAGCATAAAACATCCTCAAAATACTGCAGCGGCGTTGTAACGAATTCCACGTAGCTCGCCCTTAACGAACGAACGAAACTGACGAAACCGAAAGGACTTCAGAGCAAATCGCGCGCTGAGCCTAGATTGATGTGATTGTGCAATCGCTTTGACTTCTCATAATTTGATTCGCTTTGGTAAAAAGGAACGAGAGGTTTTACTAAATGTAATGGAGTAAAAAGTACGAATTTTCACTTTGAAATGTAGTGGAGTCAAAGTATAAAGTCTCACCAAATAGAAATACTTGAGGAAAGTACAGATACATCTATATGTTACTTAAGTACAGGATCGAATTACATCTACCGTAATTTCCGGACTATAAGCCGCTACTTTTTTCCCACGCTTTGAACCTCGCGGCTTAAACAACGACGCTGCTAATTTATGGATTATGATACCTGTGACTGTATACGGTGGCTTTGTGTTTACGGTGGCTTTGTGGAGCTAGGATGCTAGCATGGATGCAGCCGCATGGATGCTTAGCTCCACGCGATTTATCAGTATCTCAATAACTTAACTAATGTCAAAATAACCAGTCTACCGGCGTAGACAGAACACAACTCAAAACAGTTTACAACAATACAAATCCAGTCTTTTCAAGTTCTTTAGCTCACTGGTTTCAAACTAGTGTCTTTCTTCTATCTCACTGTCTTCAATCTAACGTTCTATCTTCTGATTGACTCTTGCAACTGTGCTCTCTTAAAGCAACAGTGCACTTATCGTAACTGGCAAAACTAATAATATGCATCACTATTGTATTACTTTTGATATTCATTTTAGCCTGTGTAAAGTTAATTTACCTGCGGCTTATAGACATGTGCGGCTTATTTATGTTAAAAATAATTATTTTTTAAAAATTCAGTGGGTGAGGCTTATATTCAGGTGCGCTCAATAGTCCGGAAATTACGGTACTTCGTTACTGTCCACCACTGCTCTGGCCAAAGATGTCAGTAATGTTAGAACATTTGACCAGAGGATGCTGCTACTATGTCTCCATGAAGTGAAAGTGTAGTGTATATGGCTATATCACTTCTAAACAATGTTGCACAAATTAAGTTTAACTCCAGTTTTAGCCTTTATTTGGACAGGACAGTGTGGAGACAGTTGATTTTTTTTAAATAATTATTGCGTGTCTAAGCACAGAGGACACCAGTTTGTTAAATGTAGCAAGTGACCCTGTGAAGAAGCCCGAGTCGGCCACCCCACGATAGAGAGATGGGAAACACACACGGCGCAGGAGACGGCGGCTTAAAAATAGCAATTTATTTACACCGAGGATCACCCCAAAACAGATGTACACAAACTAAACAAAACTAAAGCCAAAACAGACAAGGTACAACTCTAGCATTACCTAACTCATTTGCAACTTGTTTCCACACTTGCATTTTGTTGATAACATGGTGGTGTTTGACTGCTTAGCTGAGCTCACGGTGAGTTCCTTTGGGACCAGACAGAAAACCTGGTTCACATGAGGGATTTTCTGAGATGGCTGACCGAGGCACACAGCACCATGGCACATATGAGGTTCCTAGCATCAGTAGACATTGCAATTATTTGGAGGCCAGAAGTTGGTAAAAATCTGTGAGGTCAGCACTGATGAAGGATTCTGGGATGCCAGACCCCCTTACGTGGTCACCCCCCTCCTTGCCCACTGTCACCCTTGTTTGTTTGTACCCGTTTGAATACCAGCCCTTCTTCCTCCCCTCCCCTCCCTCCCCTACCCTCTACTGTATATAAAGACATGCTGAGCAACACTCTGTTGTCTCTGCGTCTCTCTCTCTCTCCCTCCCTTCCAACTGCCAGCCAGCCCTGACACGAAGGTTGTGGAGTTGGGTAATGGCTGCCAGGGTGAGCCCCTCCTGCTGTCTGGAGCAGATAAGGGCTCGAGCTCCATTTATCAGGCTCTGGGCGCCGCTGATGGACAGTAATTAAACAGCGCCTAATAACCCTCTCAAAGCTGACATTTCAACAGGAGGTGGTCAGCGCTATCTCCATATAGATTAAAAGACCTAATTGGCCACAGGGATAGGGGTTAGGAGAATGACTATTGGCTGAAAAAAAAAAAGAAATCCAAAAAAAGACGAGAGGGAAGAAAAATTCCTCTGTCTTTAGGCTATTAGCCAGACAGTTTGAGTGACACTGATTTTGCTCCTCGCTCTAATATGATGGGGTTCGGGCTGGGCTGAAAGTCCAAATGAATGGGGGTTATCTGGCCAAGCTTATTAATAGGGCAAACAGTGGTCCTAGGAAATTGTTTTAATTTTACTGTAATTGCTGGGTGGACATGACTCACTTGACCTGCTCAGGCTTTGGCTGTGTGTGAGGAGAGCTCATTTCTCAGCAGAGATGGCCTGAGAGAGAGATGATGGCTGAGCCTCAGGGCAGAGATGAGTCTGAGGCATGTCTGTAGGAAATACATGCCAAACGAGTGAAATCGGGAAAAGCACCATCTGAACATCTGAACCAGGTTAGGCTAAAAAGTGAATATTGATACTGAGAAGTTCAGTTAGTTTGAACTGCCATGTAGTTGAAAACTTTAACCGAACTAATCTAACCTAACATATATATAGGTTGATTCATAGGTGTACTGTGAGATGATCAAAATAGAATGTTTACTCAAAACAATATCAAATGAATATATTACATTTCTTTTTGTTTAAACCTGAAAGCATCAGATTTCCCTTCTCACCTGCCTCCATATTCCACATGTGAAATTTAGAAACATGTTATTCACCCTGATATTCAATAATGGATGCATACCAACAGAGTGTTTCCATGTCTTAGAGGTTATGTATCTGTAGGAAATGTTCTCTAGAACAGGATGGAGAGGCATCCTCATTAAAGCAACTGAACCTGTGGAGGGACTCTGGAGGAGAGAGTGTTGCCATGGGCAACTGGATTCCAGCACAACCTTCAGGCGAAAAGGCCCTCGTCAATCTCAGCGGAAGGTTTTACATAGTACGTTAGCTAAGAGAGCTTGCACTGTGTGTGTGTGTGTTTGTTTGTCAGAGACCTGCAGTGTCTCTTCAAGGCATCAGGAAGAGAGAGGTCCTTTCCTACCAGCACCTGGCAGAGGATACTGTTTATTTTGCTCACAGATTTATCATCTCATTTAGCAGATCTTGGCAATGTAATAAAGACAGCAGTTTTGCTTCTGCATATGCCACATTGGTTGACTGGACAATCAAGTGCCTTACTACCCGGTCAACTACTCCATTTTTCAACCTGGGCCCTATTTTTAGATATTTTTGGGTCCAAACGTTTACTAATCTATTTTTAGATCTTTAATAGTCGGTCCAGTATTGAGTTAGAACGCTATAACCAGCAATAGCATAATGGCCATACAATGTAATCCCAGGGGGCAAGCATCTCCGTCAAAGTGTACTGCTTGTTTTCGCCGCTGACAGGCTCTTTACCTTATTGTAAATGTCTGACTACATGGAAAGGATCCCTACAGAGATAGACCGTGTCTGTTTACCTCAATAACTGTAAAGAACCCGGAACAAATGACTGTTTTTACAGTTTCTGTGGTTTAAGTTTCAGTTTCTGTTTCTGTCGGAAATGACACAGTCTATCTCTGCAGGGATCCTTTCCATGTAGTAATTACATTATGAGCCTGTCAGTGGCAGAAAAAAACGTGTACTTTGACGCCGCTTCATGCTCTATGGGATTCCATTGTACAGCCGTTTTGCTGTTGCCGGTTATAGCGTTCAAACTCAAAAATAGACAGATTTCAATCGTTTTTGTCTCTAGAAAAAATGTTGACCCAAAAAGGGAAAATAGGGCCCAGCTTAAAAAATATCAAAGTTTCCCTTTAAAGGATAACATGGATACCAAGTATGGAGACCCCTCACCTGGCATGTCAGGTAATGTATAGATGCTCAAAGGATGCCCAAAACAGTTCCCTTGATGAGCTGTGAACAGACTTGTAAGACAGAAGTGAAAGAGAAAGAACTCTTAAGGAACGGCTCATGACAGCAGTAGCTGACATAAAGCTGATTGTGTAGAGCTCTCTACAGGAGTGGCTGATGCTCCACTGAGGTGGTAGTCCTGAGGACGGTCAACATCAGGTGTCCAACTGCTGTGCAGACTAGAATGGGATGGTCGGTCTCACTCCGCCAGCCTTGATCTCATTCAGTCAGGCGTTTCAGTGCAAAAGCCTGCATAGGATATGCCCTTTCAAGAATTGGCTTGCTCAGTCATCAACAAATCTGTCTTACGAAAGAGCCTCTCCTTCCCTGATCTTCTCGTGTGAAGGGACAGCTGTGCATAGCTGTGGGAAGTGCACATGTGTGAGTTGGCCAAAGGGAAAGAATGGTCCATCCAAACTCACAAACTAGCCCTAATCCATCTCATTTAAACCTAGGCCAAGAGTTGAAGGAACACCATCCTTCTCACAACTCATTTTAATTCCAATATCATTAGCTAATGGAAAGGATCCCACTGCGCTACTTTACTTATAAAGAATGTCATTCCCAAGGGGAAAAACACAATGGAAATGCAATGGCTGCAATCGAACCTTGGCATATTTTGACCAGTTTTATTGATGATGCAAAAAAAGCCTTTTCTCTGATCATGTGACACATTCCTGGCCCATCGTCATTTTGAGAAGTGAAACCATAAGACCACAGGATCAGCCAGGAAAAGAGTGATTGGAAAGAACTGCTAATAGTAATGGTAGCAATGGTTAAGCACGTTTTAAAACGCATTTGCCAACCACACACAGAAAGGCTGTTCAGTTTCTTCTGAGCATTGCACAACAAACTGAAACAAACATTTGAGGGTTTATGTGTGTCAGAAAGCTAATTTTTCCCTTTAAGTGTCAACAAGTAACAGGAAACAGAATTATGAAAGAATGGATCGTGTGATTTGTGTCTTCACACTGACAATAGTCGTAATACACTCTTGCATGGACATACTTGAAGACAAATGGTTTAATATCCAGCATTCTTGATCAGAGAAGAAAGAACATCCTATGAGGGGCTCCACAGAGATTGAGTCGTCTAACAGCCTTCCTGTGTCACGGGGTCATTCTGAGCTAAGGCCTCAATCCACTCAGGGGCCTGATAAAACCTTCCTATTATCTGGCATGGACACAGGAGGAGGGATCATCATATGTTCAATATCTTTTGCTAATCGGACTTTGTTACAGTCCCCTTAATGACAGAAATGCTACATTCTGTTTAGCCAAGTTGCTGAGGATAGTGTCTCCTGTTGCTGTACTGACATCGTGATTCTTTTGGGCACTGATAGTCTGTGTAAGTCATACGCATCGCTAATTATGGTCTGGTAGTAATTTGTGTGGGTATGTGGATAGTGAGTTAGAGGGCAAGTTCACAGTCAATTAATTGAAGGGAATGCATTTCTCTGGCCTTGTGCAAGTCGGTGTTTTCTGATCCCTACTAGGGAAGTTCTGAACAAAATATCAACTTGCTCATGAAGTTTATGAGGAAATGTCAGACTCCAGAGAGAAGCATGAATGATCATCAATAATCAATAATCTATCATCATCATCATCATCATCATCTATCTATCATCATTATCGTCATTGTTGTCTATCATCATATATCATCATCATCATCATCATCATCATCATCATCATCATCATCATCTATCATCATCATCGTCATTGTTGTCTATCATCATCTATCATTGTCGTTGTCAACATCTTCTTCTTCTTCTTCTTCTTCTTCTTCTTCTTCTTCGTCTTCAGAAAGACAAAGAATCCATCCTAGAAAGACCGGAACAGTTCTGACTCAGATGAAACAGAAAAATGGGGAAACGGGAAATGATGGCGCCCCATCGGTAGTGCTGGTGACCTCCTTGTACACCTGACTCAGATTATGACACTTTTGCTTAAGACTGTTCGTGACACTAATAGGTGGGTGGTAGAAATCATTGACATGACATAACATGATTGATTTTCTGGCATTCACTGTAAGATTTCATGCATTTATACTGGTTTTACCAGCAGATGGTGTGTCATGAGACATTTAAAAAAATGAAAAGACAAAATATACAAATTTTAAGTTTATCTGTATGTATGTTCCCAACTGCATCTACTCAGAAAAACTTTTTTTTTTCTCACAACTTGAGATAGTGAGGATGGGCTAACCCAGACAGGCCTAGTTGCTCTTTAACACGAGTGAAACCATGGAGCTCAGTGAGGGTGACACTGAGCAGTTCGAGCTGTCGCTCACAGTGACCTCACAGTGACCTCACCCTGATGCACACTTCACTGCCACGGCCCCCTCCGCTGTCCCCTTATTGGTGCCCTTGTACTCTGAAATGTCCAGCGAGAGTGAGAGATTGGTCTGAAGCTTCCTCAAGCAAAACGGTGCTCTCTGACACACCACTACACTTATGTTGGTGTAAAAATAACAAATTCGTATCCCATACCACTAGAGTGAATCTGGGCTTGTCACCGTGTCTCAGAGACCTGCCCTGTGGAAGTCTCCTGCAGGCTAGAGTTAGCATTCAGTGAAGGTGAAGTCACTGAGCTCCGAGGAAGATACTTCTGCATGCATTTACGCTTCTCCTCAAACCCAAAAGAGACTTTTATGATCAGTCAAACACAAAGTTGGTCAGAAGTGTAAACACAATGTGACCATACCATTTCATCATATATATCTAAAGCTAGGAAAATAAACAGACAGAGAGACAGATAAATAGACGGACAGACAGATTAACAGACAGATAGATAGATAGATAGATAGATAGATAGATAGATAGATAGATAGATAGATAGATAGATAGATAGATTCATTATCACTAAACTAGAGTCCCAACTAAACAAAGAGTCCAAACTAAATGTCCCATTTTGAGCTTTTATGGACATGAGTTAATTCAGGAGTGAACATCTACTAAATGAACACTCTTCACACCGTTCTGTGTTCTCTCTCGTCCTCCTCCTGTGTGCTTACTCACATCCACCACTTGGTGTCCTTCTTGCCCCAGTGTGGGGCTGGCTGGGCTGCTCCGAGGACCCTCCTCGTCTGCTGTCCTGCCGTGATCATGTCCCTCTGGACTCCCTGGCTCATTCATCACATCTGATGTAGCTCTCTCTCTCTCTCTCTCTACCCCTCTCTCTCTCTCACACACACATACACTCATATATTTACTATGTCCCTCTCTCTAACACACACACACACACACACACACACATTGAGAATAAAACATGCTCCTCTTCACTCTCACTCTCCCCATCTCATTCCACAGTCACAGTGGTAGGACCACTTTATTGTTTACTCAAAGATGAGAGCGGGCTGTTAACACGTGTAATAAGATTCCCTCACACCCAGGGCATAAGGAGGGTCTTATCCACCCCCCCCCACACTCACGTGCGCGCACTGTATCACTCTGACACGTCCCCCCCCCCTCCTGTCTCTGCGTCCCTCTCCCGCTTCTCTCTCTCCACTGACAGATTAGTTTGACTATTCATCTAAATTATGTCAGTGGGAATGAGCAATCAGCTTAATTTGCCCTAAACGAGGCTGGGAGTTAGGGGTCCAGGTTTATACCTCTTAGCTCCTGCCACAACCCCCCCCCCCCCCCCCCCTCTCTCCTCCTTCTGGCTTCAGCTGTCAGGACCCCCCGGTGGGAGATGAGAAAGACCCCCACCCACAGACGCACCCATACACCACACACACCACACGCACACACACACACACACACACACACACACACACACACACACGCACACTTACACACACACATTCACATGCATACTTCAATCCCAGACACCAACCCGCCACTCCTTGTGTCACAAGAGGAGACGCCACAGCTATGTGCGGAAACAGCCAGACCAGATGAGTTTACACTTGCCAGGCAGGAGCCCTCTGAGACTTGAGGACCACTTCCGCTCTGCCCAGAGAGAGAGAGAGAGAGAGAGAGAAATGAAAGAACGGGGGGGGGGAGGATAGGGAAGGGTGCTGGTGGAATGTGTAGTGCTGGGTTATAGAGAGACCATCTATTTGTTTCGCAAGCCTTTGTCATTTCATTCCCTGCGCTCTTTTCATGCCATCTTTGAGTATCATTATAATATGGCACCTCTGCTTCTCTCTCTCTCTCTCTCTCTCTCGCCCAGGATTTTGCCATTCGTCTCGTCTCTCGTCTCTCTCTCCCACGCCTCGTCTCATTCTCTCTCTCTCCTTTGCTTGCTGCCCCACACTCTTCCAGATGCACGGCAGATGTGGAGACATTCTCCCTCCCCTCCATCTTGTTCTTGTTTTTCTCTCCCTCCTCTCCAGCCCTTCCTGCTAGTGTTAGGGTGGAGCTGGGTACCTCACAGCAAGTGAGTGGCCCTTTGATCCAACCCTGTCAGATTGTTCCCACTACAGTCAAGCCTTCTTCATTGGGGTTTCCATCAAATCCAAAGCCTCTACAGATGATCTGTTAGAGCTTCTGAGAATTCTGGATCTACTTTTTGCCTTGCTATTATAGGATCACTTGATGCTCAATCATATATTTGTCCCCAATTATATTTGTTAGTCTTTGTAGTAAAGAAGCATGCGTTCCCAGATCGGCGTGGATTAGGGGGCGCGGTGAGGCTCGGTGGGGCTCGTTGTCACAGATCGAAATAGTTCCCATCGCTGTGTTCCTGCCCTCGCGGTGAGTTCCTCCTCCTCCCAGCATGGGCTCTTGGCTGGGCTGCTGCTGGCAGGAGGGGGACCCCAGTGACAGAGTGGGGGGCAGGCCGGTGTTTATCAGCATGTGGAGCAGATTAATCCTCGTTTATGGTGTTGTCTTCCCAGAATGTAAACGCTGAACAAGCCCTCCCTGGCCTGGCTGACTGACTGACAGCGCAAGGCCCTGACTCTCTCACCCTTTTCTCTCTTCCATCTTCTTTTTTCAATTTCCCTCTCTCTGTTTTTTACTCTCGTCCCATATGTCCTCACATTTCATCACGTTACTAAACAATAGTAACACACACACACGCCCATGCGCACACGCGCACACACACGCGCGCACACACACACACACACACACACACACACACACTCACACTCAAACTCACGTGCCTCAATATACGTATAATAGTCAAATCACTACAGTAACAGTATTTAATGTACTCAATACATTTATTGTTCAGGGTTTTATAATGTAGAAAAAAATGGACATGTTCACCTACACGCACGAGAGACATTTTGCAATGATACAGTATCGTCATCATACATCTTCATACATGCTGGCAACACGCAACATATTTGGCTGGTAGACATTTTCAAGGTTTCACACTTGCAGGAGAGAGCTGCATATTGTCTCTGCGCGGCGGTGCGAACGCTGGCCCAGATTCTCCACCTCATTGGAAGCTCCGTTCCTCCGCTCTCGTCTCCGGCACCCGGCGCGGTTGTGCAGCCCTGTTGCTTCCAATAAACAATGGCAGTAAATGTTAAACATCTTTTGTTATGGCGATATTAAATTTAAGCTCGCCGGGATGAGCGAATCAATACTCCATAAAGACCTTAATCATGGAGGATCAGAGAGGGCCCCAGAGTTTTAGCGGGGGGGGGGGGGGATATGGGGGTCAGTGCATCGCACGGAGGAGAGGAAACCTAAGTAATGCCAGAGACATTCAACTGAACTGAATTGATAATGCGTAAAGTTAATGACTTATCTCTTTAACACGGCACGGAGAATCCGTGGAGAAATCTTCCGCACGAGGAGTGCTTAAATATCATTCACAATGACAGATACATTATGATTATATTAATAAATAGAAATGCTCATTATATGATATCATTACATTATTTGAATAAGGGATTTGTTTACCTGGAATTGCAGATAAAAGAAAATTCATAAATAAAGATGGCAAATAAATAAGTGATTTGTATATATTGAAATTGCAGTCATTCAAATTTGAATGGTCATCCTATTGTACCTGTTATTTTACACAGTGTTTAATAATGAAACTGTAGTTTAAAGTTTATCTTTCAAAACCATGTTGATGTGTGCGACGATATATTGCAGTATTATTTTACATAAAGGCACGACTGTTAGTGTGTGTTTTCCTTGAACGTATGATGTGAGGCCTTTCACAACGTTTGCGTCATCCCTTTGATGCAAGAGACTTTTTGAAAGCTTTATTTGAAAATGAGCCGCAGCAAAAAAAAAGCCCCCAACATCTGACTTTCTTGTACTGCCATCTCTTAAGCGTGTGGCATTTGACTGAAGTCGCAATGTAGACAGTACAAAGCAGCCACGTGGGCCTGCGTCCCTGAAGGTGTAGCTGTTACTGACACTTTTTCTTATAGGAACAAATCACCAGCTGGGAATTGAGCAGCCTTTGTCCTTCTGGTTTTTCCCGGAAAAAAAAAGAATCGTAAGTCGATTCAAGACGCAGATGTAATCTAACACCGAGATAAGTTTTCAGATAGCGTTTTACATCGGGACGTTTTCAATGGTGATGCCTGCTTCCAGCCTAATTTTGTTTTCGGCTGCAGCAGTCCCCACTCACCTCAGCTGTTCATCCGCATCTCAAATCTTTCATATAATGACATGGATTTGAACTGCTAAACTTCAAACATAAGTGACTAGTTTTAGACAGAGAGCGAGAGAGAGATAGAGAGAGAGAGAGAGAGCGAGAGAGAGAGAGAGATAGAGAGAGAGAGAGAGAGGGAGAGGGATAGAATAAGCGAGAGTGAGAGATAGAGAATAAATAAAAGAGAGTATTTTCTTCCCTGAGTATGCTGCTGCAGTGTTGGCTTGGCACACATTCACATGGGATAGATGGGGTAATATCACAGCTGGACTGGGTGTTTAGCAGGCACTTTCATTTGTCTTTTTACGCTCGTGCTGCTCTGTTCTGGATTCCCGAGTTCCTGACAAACTCTGAAAGAGAACCAGCACACACACACACACACACACACACACACACACACACACACACACACACACACACACACACACACACACACACACACACACACACACACACATGCACACAAACAATTACCAATCAATAATTTGCAATATATTTCAGACACAGTATTTTGCTGGTGAATGTCTCAAAGTGACTTTTGTCTCTAGATATGCTGCTTAAAGTGCAGAAATGAGAGGTCCAGCCATCTCATTTAAAGCCACACTGTTACACGAGTTTGCTCTCCGTGGGTAGCTGATATTGTATATAATTTACCTGCGCATTGGCAGGCTATACATAATACCTACCCGTGTATGAGAGGCAACATGGAGGGAAAAAGAGGGATCACTCTCCGAATCTCCGCACACATATTCATTAAGAGCCATTTAGGTGTGTGGGTGCGGCGGCTCGTAATTACAGACTGTCAGCCTGACTGCGGGACGCCACCGCCGCCGCTGCCGCTCTGTGCTCTCCCTGGGCTGGAGGTGGGCAGAAAGAAATGGCGGTGAGATGGCTATCAGTAAGTTCACAGTCGATACCCTGGTCCGCTGGAAGATATGAGTATGTATGCATTTCTCTCTGTGTGTGAGTGTGTGTGTGTGTGTGTGTGTGTGTGTGTGTGTGTGTCTCTCTGTGTGTGTGTGTGTGTCTGTGTGTATGTGGTTGCTCCTCTACTGCCTCATTAGAGCTGATTTACACAGCCAGGCGAGCAGGCAAGGACCCCTCTTTGCTCTGGCTGCACCCCCCCCCCCCCCCCCCCACACACACACACACACACACACCACTCCACTCCTTACATAACCCCCACCCCTTCTTGTTCGACTGCTATACAGAGACAATGGGGCCCTGGAGAATACCACCAGGACTCAGCTGAATTATTCAAATCAGCCACAGCAGCCAGCCGCAGAACTGGAAAAGAGAGAGAAAAAGAGAGAGAGAAATGGAGAGAGAGAGAGAGAGAGAGGAAGGAAAGGGTAGGGTGAGCAGAGATATTGCGCAAAGGAGAATTATGATCTGATCTACTCTCCTTTTTCTTTGTAACCTTTCACAGTGTTAGTCTGTAATCTCAAACTCTCTCTCTCTTCCTCTCCTGTGTCTCTTTCCCTCCCTCCCTCCCCTCCCTCCCTCCCTCCCTCTCTCCCCTTGCTCTCTTGGTGCATCATGAGTAACACCCTGCTCCTCTCTACTTCATTAATACACACCTGCCCAAGCAGACGCCGCTCTCTCTCTCTCTCTCTCCCCCTCCCTCCTCCTCCCTCACACTCCCTTTCTCCATCCCTCCCTCTCACCTCCCTGTCAGCACTCTGCTCCCGGTGTGATCACGGGCAAAGAGGCAGGAGGAGGAGGAGGAGGAAGAGGAGGAGGAGGCGGAAGGGGGAATTGACGGAGGTGGAGGTGGAGGTGGAGGTGGTGGAACAGCCACACAGCATAGGAAACACCGCCGTAGAATGTGGCAGTAATTAACCTACATCAGAGACAACAAAAACACAAGACAGACGAAAGACAATGAAAATGGCAGAAAGAAGATAATCTGCACCCAGCCTCGTCTACCGGAGGAGGGACTGGGTGAGGATGTGAGATGAGGATGAAGAAAGATATATACTCTATAGACTGTGTATGGGAGTCCGTAGTTGGCCATAGATACACTCCTCCTCTTCTATATACTTTATCATAGGCACATGGATCATTATTAAGTTGCAAAATGATACACTGGGGACGGCCTATCAATCTGTCCAAGCGCGTGACCACTTAAGTGCATATTGATTGAAAAGTGAGGTCACAAGTCATACGCTGCTCACAATTTGAGCACATTTCAGCAGAATATGCCCATATTTTAGGACCCATTGATTTTATTAGACGTCAGACACCCTTTAACCAACCACCCCCCCTCCCGACTCACACACAGACAGGGCGTTCCTATCACAGTGAAGCATCTCCACCCCCTCCCCCCAACCCCCACGCCGACCCACCTGGGACCCCCCACGCCCCTGACGGGGTTCTTGACCTCCACGCTCCTCTGACGCCAACCGGTCCACCCCCTCCTGATCTTCACTGCAGATGAGATGCCTCTCAAGGGAGACCCATTACAGGTGCATGTGTCTGAGGAAGACTAGAAGGATCATCTCTCACGGAGGTCGGCTGATACCTTCATCCCCTTTACTAGGGGACCATGTCCTAACAATGTGATCTATTCTGTACCGATGTGTTTTGTTTCTAGTGTTACTTACACTGCGGCTCACCTGCCAGGATGTTAATACCATTACTCATCTAACGTCATATCCAAAGCTAATCATATATATATATATCAATAACAGCTGGACATGTTTTGGAAATGCAATTTATGTACAGTATTTTGGTGGAAGGCATATCGGTCCAATATATTTCAGTTCATGTCTTACTGTCACAACCCGCACATTAATTCAGCTTTTGCTAAATATTCAACAGGGGCGGATAGCCAGCTAAAATACAGATGTTTTTAATTTTTTTTTTATATTTGTTTTGTTCTCTCAGAGTTACATGGCATGATGTAAAGAGGGAAATCGGTTGGCCGGCTGTTTGAATATGGCAGTGTGTCAAACAGAAATTAAGACCATTTCCACCCTCACATAACACACATGTAAAAAAAAAAAAGGAAAAAAAACACTGCTCCCGGTTCGAAAAGTTCGAAAACCTGTGCAAAAAAAAAACCCTCTTTGCCCCGCCTCTTAGGAGGACCTCTCCCCTTCTCCAGTTCCTTTAAGCAGCAGCAGGCCATTGGAGGAGCCAGGGGACGCCTCCCCCTCCTGGGACACGGGGGTGGGGGGGGGGGGACATAAGCCTGTCAGCCGTGAGATCCAGCCTCACCTCCCTCCTCCACTCAGCGCACGCACACACACAGCCCCGTCCCTCAGCCCTGTCTGGAGTGGCAGCCCTCTGGGCCTAATCTGTGGCAGCGGGCATCAGCTGTGCGGACGGTGGGGCCCTCTGCCCACTGGTACCGCAGGGGGGCACAGGTAGGGAGAGGCGGCGAGGGAGGGGGGAACAGGGGGGGTTTTGGGTGGTGGCTGTGTGGGCAAACAGGTGGGCATCTGCCATGGCCCAGTCCTCCAGAGGCTGGCACAGGTGCTGAGAGGAAAACTGCGGGGGATGGACAGGTGTGGAACATGCACCGGTGCACAGCCATTTCAACACACACACACACCACACACACACACACACACACACACACACACACACACACACACACACACACACAAATAAATCACAGAAACACATATGTACACGCACACACATACACACACACACTGAAATCACAGAAACACACATACACAAACCACACACACACACAAAGAGAGGGAGAGAACCCAGATCACACATATATAAATCGATTCACACATGTGAAAATACATACACAACGCCCAACCCATCCCAACCCACCCACCCCACACAAACAACACACACACACACACACACACACACACACAACCTCTCCACACTCTCACACAGACACATTCATACATTAACTCTCTCTCTCTCACTCTCTCACATACACACACAAACACCTCCACAGTCTCAGAAACAGAAACACGTTCATCCATTCACACGCGCACACACACACACACACACACACACACACTCACAGCACATGCACACACAAGCTGGCAGATACATAAAACACACTGCTGGGACATTTTAATGAGATTTGAATGTCATGGTGGGGAGAGGTAAGGACACAGGGCTGCTGGCTCTGGGAGCTGACATGGGGCTTGTGGTGCTGGAGGGTGGTGGGGTCAGGCTGGGAGGGGTGGAGGCTTTGGCCCAGAGGTTGGAGGGTGTAAGCGGTGCCAATTAAGCCCTAATTACAAAGTAAACACGTTCAGCAGCCAACAGCTCCGCCACCCCCCCCCCGGTGGGTGGGGAGAGTGGGGGTGGCAGGGTGGTGGTGGTGGTGGTGGTGGTGGTGGTGTGGTGGTGGTGGTGGTGGTGGTGGTGGTGGTGGGGGTGGTGGTGGGGTGCATGAGCCTCAGTGAGAGGAGCCCTCAGACGAGGCCTCATGTTGCCCTAACAACCGGGCCCGAACACGCTGCCTGGCAACTGGGACCACACAAACATGGCAACGAGCACACAAGTCGTCAGCCTGCCAGCTGGATCTGGGGAGGAGGGAAGATGTAGTGGGGGCGGCGGGAGGGCAGGAAAAAAAGAAGGGGGGGGGGTGGATGAGAGGATGTCAAAATAGAAAATGATGTTTGGGAAGTGTGGGGGTAAAAGAGACATGGATACGTGGAGCTAGGAAAAGAGGGAAAAGGTTAATGCATGGGTGATGGAGATAGAAACAAGATGAAGGGGACAACCTATGTGATGAAATGCTGCGCAACTCTCACACTTTCTGTCCTTTGATATGTTAAATGTATTTGGATTTCCCGAAATATTCTGTGGGCAGGTCACCGTGTCAAGAGTAAGTATAAGACTATCACTCTGTCAAGACATTCTATTCTTGGCCATAGTGAGCTTTGCCCAGTTTGCTGTCATAGACCATGGCATTAATTCCTTTAGTCATTCCTTGAGTCCTTGATTCCTTGAGTCACTTAAAGGGAATTTTGCTAATATGAATTTCATCATCCCATACATCAACAAAACCTTTTAGTTATTGGAAGTGGAAGGGGACTTGGCCTTGCCTCGACTGACATGGTAAAATCAACCATAATTGTGATTGTGATTGTGATTGTGTGCTTGTGATTGTCTAATGAGTTCTCTAGGATACCTCCAGCAAGAGAGAAAGACTAGCCTAGACTACAATCCTCCATGCCGCTGAAGGTGGCGTTTAACATCTGAAAGAATCGGTCCTTACAATACTGCCAGCACACAATTTCACAAGAAGGAACACAATCTAGGAAGCCTGTGTGTGTGTGTGTGTGTCTGTGTGTGCGTGTGTGTCTGTGTGTGTGTGTGCAAGTTGGAAGGAGGGGAAGAGGAGAGAAAACCCAGGCTGTATATAAGCATGCCGACGTGCAAATGGTACAGCTTTGTGCATCACTGTTTGTTTAACTGCCACTGTCAGCAGGTCTGCGATCAGATGAATCACCAGGAAAGGGGAGCCAGAGCAGGGTCCCTCTACTGAGATTCAATTTACAAGCCGGTTTATTTCCCCCGATACTCGCTGGCGGTTTTGTCTTTTCCATTTGTGTGAGAGGGTTAGGCCGTAAGTTATGAGGAGATGTTCTGAGGGCATTCGAGCTGGGTCTGTGTTGTGAGAGTTAACCATGTTCATGGTTGGAGGGTTATTTGTGTGTGTAATAGCTGTGGTGATAGCATGCTAATGATTTTAATACATCAGTTCTTTCAATGGAAAAGAGAAAAAAATTACACGGTCTGTACATATGGAGCGGATGGCTTAAAGATAACAGAGGATATTTGAACACTCGAAATGTGTATATGCCATGTGTATAGAGCTCTTAGTCTTCCCCATGTTGGCTGACCTGTGGTATGGCTGCATAAAATGTGACGATCCGTTTTCCGTTCTGGTTAATTACTTCTCGTTTTCTTTTAGGTATTCTCCTTTAGTGTCTTGTCTGTATGTTTCTGCTGTGCTGGCACATGTGGTTTTGTTTTTGTTTTCCCCTGCCATGTGCTTTTGTTTATTCATGTTTCGATGGGTTTTTGAACCCGCCGCTCACCTGGCGTGGGTCACTTCCTGCCATTGTTTAGTTTCGCGCCAGTTTCTGTGGTCACCTGTGTCTCGTTATCCCATCAAGCAGCCTTGTATTTATAGCCCTTCTCACCTCCCAGTTGCCTCGTTGGCTTGTACTCTCCATTGTCAAGCTCTCAAGCCATTTCTCGTTCCTAGTTGTTTTTTTTCCTCGTGCCGGTTTCTGGACGTTTGCTTTTTGCCTTCTCCTTGTCTGCTTTGTTCGCCACGCTGCCTGCTTGCCTGGCTGTGTATGACCTCTGGGTCGTTCCGGAAAGAATTGGATTATTGAACTTTTACGTGATTATTGAACTTTTACCTCATCTCCTGTGTGGTCCCTGCAATGAAGGCAATTCCAGTTGTTGCACAGTAAAGACTACACAAACCTTTATAACCAAGGGAGTATGAGACAGGAATAAAACCAATGCATCAAATAGACGACGAAATATGGGGTAAAAAATATGATATATATCATTTATGTGACTCAACTTGCTCATGTTACGGGTAAATTAAGCCATCTGAGAAAACAATTACTAAATATTGTATTTACCGAGTCTAAATATAATGATTAATAATTAAATGTGACAACAACCTAACCCTAACCAATAGAATAACTGCCCAACCATAGATCCTGAGCAACAGGATACAACAACAACAACAACAACAACAACAACAACAACAACAACAACAAAGCTGCCTTTGTGAGCATTTCACTGGGGTGTCCAAGACAGCATCTTCCTTCATCATTGTTTAGTTGAATTAGGCCCACGACACCACCAGAAGGCTCAAGACTGGTGTCTGGTACTCAGACCTACCCCCCCATACTCATGTTGGGTTAGGACACATGCCATCACCAATGACAACAATAGAACAACAGGGACACCTCAAGACACACCTCGACAAGATTGAACACATCTCAGGGTTAGTTCAGGTCAATCACGACCTCAAGCAGCCTGTGAGTGCCTCAGCCACAACCACTGGCTCGCTTTTTCAACACGCTCAGACAATTCCTTTAAAGCTCCTTTGAGTGACTGTCCTCAAAAACCAAAATCCAACAGAAGTGTTGTGGTTGATTTAGCTACAAAGCCTTTAACGCCTATCTCCACTGGTCTTGTGTGTGCTTGCCAACCTCATTGCCTTGCTTCCGCTACCAGTTCTGCATACTTTAGCGTCTTCCTTTCAAATGCCTCCTCAATCGCATCTTCAAAGGGAATCGTTAACTCAATAAAGTCACTCACACTCAGAATACAACACGTCTGGTCTCATTGCAGTCACAACAATACTCTATGGAACTTGAAGTGGTCTTCCGACATCAACCAGGAATCTCCAATACCCTATCTTACTGTTACCTTTTTGCGCGTGCCTGGTGTCCACTTTTCTGCCCCTCTCGCACAAAATAAATTCTACTGTCCCTATCATTAACTGGCAAAGAGTGAACCTCAACTTGTTTATTCTCAAACAAACACACAAATGATTTAAAAACCTGATTATGTCTCCACGTGTGGCAACCCATGCTAGCTTTACATCCAGAGAAAATAAAAAAAAATCGCCAAAATGGAAGTATTAAATTGAATTCAACTTTTATTCTTTTGTGGAACATCCAGAAATGATTTGCCTCTCACTTTCAGTATGGACTCTCGAGTGTATATCTTGCATAATAACATTTTAGCCTATAAACATAACAGAAACACCAGCATGTCACATACTGTTCTGAAAATCTGTATTATCGCAAACTTTGTAGCAAATGACATAAACACTAACACTAACATGTCACATATGTACGGCAAAAACTGTTCAAAATGGCAAAGCAAGAGTGATGCTTCAAGGAGGTAAACAAAAACTAGGACTACAAGCACAAGACTATGTCCCTATCTGTTTGACATGGCAAGTTCTGTTCTGCTACATGTAAAATATGACATATAGTGTCAGTTATTCATTGTTAGGATGCAGCACTTATTTAAACACCAAATATTTGATCTAAATTCATGTTAACATGAGGGGGTTAGATAAACCACCGGTTTAACTCATTTGGCCCCACAGCCACCATTTTGGGAAAAGTGCTTAGTCTAGCAACACAGAGCTACACTTTTGCTGTGTTCACACACGGCCAGTTAATCAACATAACTGATATGACTTTTTAAACTGAGATAAATTGCTTTTGATGTGAGACTGAGTACACCTGATATGCCAAAAAAAACTTTGACAGATAATAAACAGTGCTTTGTGAAAAATCGATTACCCACCACATAGTTCTTTCTTCCACAGCAAGATGAACTTATTAAAGTTAGTTACGTGACAAAAATTGCGTAAGTTACCTCAGGACTCCGGAGTTGCATATAAGTTTATTTAGTCAACAACAACAACAAGCTTGTCAGGCTCACCCATGTCCTTGCAGGCCAGAGAGAGGCAGGGGCCCACTCCCAGAGAGAGAGAGAGAGTCCAGGCTCGCCCCCAGACTGCAACAGACGAGGGCGAATGTATGTTTGTATGAAATATATGTTTGCCCAGATACAGAGAGTTGGTCAGATTGCCCACTGGCTCATCTTACTCCGCTCTCCCCTACAAGTACCTCAAGAGCTATGTTTGGATCTCGTCACGTCAGTATTTTCTATGCAGTGAATAAAGACAGCGACAAGTTTTCATTTTTTTACCCCAAGGTAACTGCCTCTCACTTACCGTAGATGGCAATTGAAATGACTTTTTTTAATATAGCTATATTTGATGGCTTGCAAATATTATTAATGCTATAAATGCCCCCCCCTCCTCCTCCTTTCCCTGCTGGGGCAGACATCATACACATCGCCACTCTACTTTTGCAGACATTCCTCCCTGACTCTTTTGTCTCCATGTCCTCTGTCAGGGCCACCCTATTACTCTGCGTTAGGCCCTGGCCTCGCCGCGCGGCGGCGGCCCCCATCCCCCCACCTGGCTCCAGTGTCACGGCTGGGCCTCTGGGTCTCCCCCTCTGTCTCCGTCACGTCACATAAGTGGCCTAATCGTTCTGCCACTTCCCATTACGCCCCTCATCCTTCAGCGCGCCGGTGGGCACCCATGTGGGAAGCCCATAGAGCCAGCTGCTCGCCAGGTGGAGATGGCACACAGCGGGCAGGGCTCTGCCACCACCGCCGCTGGGAGGGAGATCACAGACACAAGCGGGCACGCGGGCACACAGGCACACGGGCACACGGGCACACACACCACCACCATGAGCATGTCAGAAGGAGATATGTGGATGGAATGACAGGATGAATCAAAGGTTGTGAATGATGGGGACATTTAGGCAGATGTACAGTATATTTCACTCACCAATGCACCTGTAGCAAAGAGCAGTCATATACCACGGATGACGTGAACAGGCGGAGTGCTGACGTTAGACCACAGCACACTGATGACTCCGTGTGACCCCTAGTTGACTGGGAGGAAAATTGTGTCACTGGGTGGCAAAAAAAGGGGCCAATGACGGGTCACGGGTCATGTAACAATAACGGTGATTTAGCTGAGAGGTACGGGAAGGGAAGACAGACAACCAGTGTTAGCTGTTAGCTCTTCCAGTTCCACCTCCAACACTTCAACTTGTTGGTAGTCCAATACCACAAACAATAACGTTACAAAAGCAATGTCATAAGATGATTACAGGTCCTCATATAACAATAGCTTATGCTATAACATAAGAGGGCTTTATTACTGATTTTTTAAGCATTACATTATTAAAAAAACAAGATTATGCATGTATGGGATTTGCATGGTTAGTCAATTAAGCAACGAGGTCAGAAAAATAATTATACAGTTAAAATCAATTTATATTTGTGAGATAGCACAGCCTTTGAGGTTGTTATGAAAATGTCAGCTGCATTTATTGTATCTCATTCAATTGAGTCGAGTCTTTTGAGTCTCATTCAATATTTCTGTTACTTCTTCATCGTAACTCCCCTACCACTGTAACACCAGTCAACAGCCCACCTCTGCTCCACTGCCACCAGCACCATATATGGAGTCTCCATATTTCCCTCAATGGCATAGGTTTACTCAGTAAATGAGGCAGGAAAGCAGCCACTATGCTTGGATAAATCTGAACACCAAATTCTGACAGAGAAAGCGAGCGAGAAAGAGAGAGAGAGACTGGAGGAGTAGGAGGAAGAAAGGAGTTCTTTCACGGCAGCCATGACCTCACTTCCTACTCCTTCTTTGGGCATTGGGAAGACTGTACCCCTTGGTGTGAGCTCGTGTTTTTGTTGGTCACTCCAATGGCCAAACATCCCTGTGGAACACAAAACAGGGCCGACAGTCTCTCATTTTTACATTTAGTCATTTAGCAGACGCTTTTGTCCAAAGCGACGTACAAGGGAGAGAATATTCAAGCTACGAGCAATAGAACCTGGTGTAACAATAAATAAATACTACTTTACATTAGAAATATAACAAAATTAAATAAAAAGAAAGAAAGAGTGCAGAAGTGTAACTGCTGTAATTGCAAGTTACGCACTAGTCGAAGTGCCAGTTAGGACGGGAAGTGCTCTCTGAAGAGTTGGGTCTTCAAAAGCTTCTTAAAGGTAGAGAGGGACGCCCCTGCTCTGGTAGTGCTGGGTAGTTCATTCCACCAACGTGGAACTACAAATGAGAATAGTCTGGACCGCCGTGCTTGCACAGACGGCAGTGCCAAACGACGCTCACTAGAAGAGCGCAGCATCCTGGGTGTAACATTTGCCCTTACAAGAGCATTTAGGTAGGTGGGAGCAGAACCATCAAGCACTCTGTAGGCAAGCATAAGTGACTTGAACTTTTTACATCCAGCCGTAACTGATGACATGGAACATTATTTAAGATCATGGTCCTCTCCAGTTTCTACGTATGGGGTTGAAGAGTCCTGCACGTGGCTAAATGGTCAGTGTGAGTCTAGCCTCGTGGGGCCAGACATATGTTCCAAAATATGCCTTGAAACCACGGTGGGAAAATTTGCCTTCAATGTGAGTGGCTTTGTCTTCCAAACCGCCTAAATGTAGTTTGATGTAACACTCGGTGTAGTGGAGTTTGATGTAACACTCTGTGTAGTGTAGTTTGATGTAACACTCTGTGTAGTGTAGTTTGATGTAACACTCTGTGTAGTGTAGTTTGATGTAACACTCTGTGTAGTGGAGTTTGATTTAACACTCTGTGTAGTGGAGTTTGATGTAACACTCTGTGTAGTATAGTTTGATGTAACACTCTGTGTAGTGTAGTTTGATGTAACACTCTGTGTAGTGGAGTTTGATTTAACACTCTGTGTAGTGTAGTTTGATGTAACACTCAGTGTAGTGGAGTTTGACGTAACACTCTGTGTAGTGTAGTTTGATGTAACACTCTGTGTAGTGGAGTTTGATGTAACTGTGTAGTGGAGTTTGATGTAACACTCTGTGTAGTGGAGTTTGATGTAACACTGTGTAGTGGAGTTTGATGTAACACTTTGTGTAGTGGAGTTTGACGTAACACTCTGTGTAGTGGAGTTTGATTTAACACTCTGTATATGGTAGTTTCTGTCTACTCAAACAGAAATGTACAATGGTCAACTGTGCTCTAACGGAAACGTTCATTTGTAGCAGATAATAGCTCAATTCATTATACTCAGATGTGTTCTTCATCATGTTGTGCCAAAGTCTCTCCTGGTCTGATGAGACTGCTGAGCCTAACATGAGCTTGTTTCACAAGCCTCACCTGGGCTCAGCAGTCATGGATTTTCCATTTTTCTTAGCCCAACAATGTACAAATTCCTGAATTCTGAAATGTGACTATTAGCTGTGATGCTGATCTTTTTCTTTCTCATTCCCCTACTCAGTAATGTAACATTCAGTAATGCACACACACACACACACACACACACACACACACACACACACACACACACACACCATTGTATATTCTAGACAAAGACACACACTGACACTGATGAAATAAATACTTTGAAATGACGCCATATGGCAGACTTTTAGAAGCTCTCCCAAAATAATATATAATATACAATATGATGTCTGTAACTGCCTGTGCCTGTGCAGGAATTTCTTGGCCACACAAATATAAATATATGGTACCTAAGAATTGACATTGATCTCAGAAATGTAAACATTATGCATTTGTAACTGCTGTTCCCTCATTGCACATGGTGTACTGACATTAAATCTTTGACATCCTTATTTGCATTTTTTTAAATTGAATACCGTTGGTAACCGTTGGTAACACGCTCAGGAAGTTGTTCCAAATGCAGATTATGGCTCTGTATTATGCACACCTGATCTGCTTATTTTCACTTTGAGATGGAGCGGTGACGTTAAAAGGGGGATTGGTAGACCTGAGGGCCACCGGAGAATGAGAAAGTAAGGGAATGAAAAAAAGGACAAGAAGAAAAATGGCAGCAGATACAGAGGGGTGGGGGAAGGGGGGGATCGGAGTTGGAAAAATTGCCTGGTGACACTTAACCCCAAACACATTCAACACGTTAAATCATTCCTGGGTTGTTAGTGTGACGAGAAGCATGTGTGTGGGGGGTGTGTGTACGTTTGCGTGTGTGTGTGTGTGTGTGTGTGTGAGTGTGTATTAAAGTGTACACACCTAATATATATGTAGCCAATGTGATTGGTTGTAAGTGTATATGCTAGTGTGTGTGTGTGTGTGTGTGTGTGTGTTTGTGAAAGCTTTTGCGTGTCTGTATGTGTGTGTGTAGTGTATGTGTGCATCTGTGTGTGACGTGGGGTCAGATTGCAGGGCAAGGGGGAGTGGATGGCTGGGTGGGAATAACTGCCATGGGAAGAGATAGGTGGCTGGGTGGTTGTTAGTGGAAGGGGGGAGAGGGGGGGAAATCCATCTGAAAAGCAATCACCACCCTGATCCCCTGTTCCTCGTCACCATCACCCGCCAAAACATATCGACAATGGGATGACACTCCAGATTACTCTGCCTTGGCCGGAAACCTACGGCTTTAAAGTGTGATTGTGGGAGTGCTGTTATTTCTTTTTAAAGCAAGTATTCAATGAGAAGCCGTATAAACTATTGTGCTCATTGTGAACACCGTGAGCTTTGCAGTCATATCAAATGCTGGGATCGGGATTTCCTGTAACCATGGACATTGTTGTTTTTGGGCATAGTTTTGATTGAAGCAAATTAAACTAAATTATAGGAAAGGTGGCCCTGGATTTGGCTCTCCCTAACAAGTAATTTATCAGATAATATGTCATATAGATGTGTAGCTGACATTACAATGAAATTAGATACATATAAAGCTTAGTTTTAGTTTTGTAGTCTGAGAGTTAGCTAGTTAGCTATTTTGAAGGTACCAATGACCTGTGTGGTGGCTGTTGCTTTTGTAAAAACCCTCCAGAAAGTTGGGCTACCTCTGCTTATTAAGCAATCTAGTCCAATCCATTATGCAATCCAATGCTTAGTGTGACACAGTCTTCTCTTTTCTTAGTGATCAGGAAGGTCCAAGCCATTATGCAATCCAATGCTTAGTGTGACACAGTCTTCTCTTTTCTTAGTGATCAGGAAGGTCCAATCTATTATGCAATCCAATGCTTAGTGTGACACAGTCTTGTGATCAGGAAGACAGTACTTGACATTGTCAGTCATCTATGTTACTATGCCAGGGGAGTAGAAAATAAATTGTGATTGACAAGAAAAACACGTTGTTTGGCCATCTATAGAAAATAGATAAGCGTATTTAAAACCTCATTTAGTGTATTCGATTTTTTTAACTGTGCTTATATTTTGGTGAAATTGCTGGTATGTGGTGCATTTTACAGGTAGACAGCACAACTATAATATTATAACTGATTTCAGAACCGCACGAGCTGTGTTAAACTGCTTGACTCTGTCAACATATTCATTGTACTAATGGCTAGCTAGTCTTCCACTGAAGTCTGTTTCACCTGGGAACATGATTCACAGGGCGCCTGTGTGAGTATGTGAGTACTGTACAGTTTGCAGTTCAACACATGGTGCTTTTTCTTTCAGTTAGAGGCATTTGTGTTGGATATTTGTAGGGGATATAGATGCACAACATTATATTCGACATTATAAGACGACCATGTCACCTTGCCCTTACATATATCCACTCTGAAGAGATCCACAAAATATATTGTATTTTAGCTAAATAGTTTGGCTTCAATAAGGCAATGCCATTTTTATTCAATGAATAAGTCAGGACTTGGTGCATATAGAGTATGTGTGTTAGTGCACATGGAGTTAGTGCACATGGAGTTAGTGCACATGGAGTATGTGTGTGTGTGTGTGTGTGTGTTAGTGCACATGGAGTATGTGTGTGTGTGTGTGTGTGTTAGTGCACATGGAGTATGTGAGTTAGTGCACATGGAGTTAGTGCACATGGAGTATGTGTGTTAGTGCACATGGAGTATGTGAGTTAGTGCACATGGAGTATGTGTGTTAGTGCACATGGAGTATGTGAGTTAGTGCACATGGAGTATGTGTGTTAGTGCACATGGAGTATGTGTGTGTGTTAGTGCACATGGAGTATGCGAAAATCTCAAACTCCACTCCGCTATTTAAAACATCTATACTTTTAACCCCAATGTCCTTGCACTATACCAGTAGCGCACATCTTTTGAATATTACAGTATGATTTTCAATATGGGAAAATCTAGTAAACTAATAAGTCATATAATTGCTGAACTATTCACCAGAGGAAGTTCAACATTGTAAATACAGCATGACAGTGACTATCTCCACAGTGACCTATGTAGTATCACCTACCCAACTACGGTGGGAAAACATTGTTGGTTGCATGAAATAATTGAAATCGTTTAACACTTAGATGCCAATATTGTCCAATAAACTGCTTAGTGAGCACAACCAGCTTTACACAGATTAAACATGACTACCCTGATATCAGGAAGGGGCTCTCTCTGGCTTGACTGGTAAAGTGTCATTGAAGAACAATGTAATCTCTGTCACCACATCAATAAGTACAAAGTACCAAAGTGTAATGTAATGTAGATTTCACTTTCATTTTTACTGGCTGACCTTTCATCTTAATTGGCAGCCATCATTTTGAATTGAAATTCACAGGGGTCTGTAGGTGTGATAATAGCCCTTCTGGTTTAGCAGCACTGTGTGAAATGTGCTGGTAGTACTTTAACCTTGGTCAATAATGAATAGCTTTTAAATATGGAAGAAAATGAAAAGGACGAAATAAAGAGAGAATGTCAAGAAAAACACACATACTTACAAACGTGTCTTTGACTATGACACAGTCATTGATGAATCCATTAAAAGAGAGACAATTACCATTTTGAACATAAAAAAAGCCCTTGCATAAATAATAAACATGTAAAGCTGGCTAAGATAAAGCAGAGGGCTTGCTTGTGTAGTACGACCCAAGGTGGTATAATTTTCACCTAATGAAACGCTCAAAATGAGAATATCTGAGGTAGCGTTCTAAAAATTGAATTAGGCCGTTCTCTTATGCAATTGATTAATGCTGGAGAGGTTTTGCAAAAGTCTATAGTTGTATTCCACTTTAAAGTGGGATTTATCATCGCATAGCGCCTGAATGAGTTCAATCCCCATGGCGACTTGAACGGATACATATTTATTTCCCAATCAATACCTCCATTTATGGTCCAACACCCTCATCAATTTTCCGCCCCCCCCCCCCCCCGCCCCCTTGGCTGATTGCGAGCCGAATCAGGGCCAGTGCACTGCCACTGCCGACATTGCTGTGCACTGAGGGGTGACTGCGCCACTCAAAGCTCCCTCGATTGAATGCAGTGACCATTAATTCACTTCTGTACCCTTCCTCCCTCTCTTTCTCTCTCTCTCTCTCTCCCTCTCTCCATCTCTCTGCACACCTACCACTCTCCTCTCCTCTCCCTCCTCTCCCTCCTCTACTCCCCGCTCTCCTCTCCTCTCCTCTCCTCTCCTCTCCGTCCCTGTGTTCCGGGCCCCGCTGGGTGAGCCAATTCTAATCCATAATGAATAAGCATTATACCCAATAACAGGGAGGGAGGAACGTGTGCGGAAGATTGAGCAAATAACCCCTCAGCTGTATACGTCTATCTCGCTGCTCTCACGCTCTCTCGAGAGAAAGGCTTATTTACGATCTTATTTACCTAAATTACCGAGGCGCCGTGGAAGAACCGTGTATCTGCGGCGCAGGTTCATCCCTGTGGCTAGCGCTGGCCGTCCGCCAAGACCGCCCGAAAGAGAGGAGCATTAAAACTGCCTTGGAAGAGCATCAAAAAGAAGGAAGGCTCGGGCCTTAAAATGGGTGGGAGCCTCTCTGTTTGTAGGAGCTCTGGATAAAAATGAGGGAAGGAAGAAGAAGAAGAAAAAAGTGATTTTTATTCCTCTCTCTTAAAAAAAAGAGAGAGGGAGAAAGAGAGAGAAAGGAGGGAGGGAATGAGCTGGCACTCGTCTCCTGTACAGTCATTCGCTTCCTCCAAGGATTTATTAACCAATTTCCAATACCATTGTCTTTCACTTCAATCTGAGGGGAGAGGGTGCGGCAGTGGAGGGATATAGAAGCGCAATCATCCAAGTGTGTGGTGTGGGGGAAAGGGCCGGGTCGCCCGCACCTGGAACTCAATAGATATTCATGAACATTCGCGTATTTAGAGAAGGAAATAACTTAATACCGACAGTGTCGATGGAATAATAGCCGTTTCCTGCCTGACTTGCAGCCCCCTCAGAAAATGAGATTGCGTCGGCCGTCATTTTTCTTGTCTGCCGGGGTGTTTCCAGCACCGGGCTCTGAGGTGCAGGCGCGACCTGCATGCCCAATGAGGAGGAAAAGGCGAGAGATGGAAATAGAGGGAGAGAGAGAGAGAAAGAAGGGAAAAAGGAGAGCGAGGAAGAGAGGGAGAAAGACACAGAAGAGAAAAAATATAGGACAATATGGGACAATAAGGGCAATCTCCATAAACATGGAAGGAGTTCTAACAAAATCATCAGAGGCCATAATGTTGTGGGAAAGACCAGAGAACACTAAAGCCCTTGATAATCCTGGAAGGGAAGGAAGCCTGCTTCACTGAGCTTCTAGCAGTATGCAAACACAGTGACTAAAATAGCGTATAATACTTCACATGAGGCAGAGGGCTACATTAGGGTTAGCATTAAGCAATAATTAAATAGCACAGATGTGCTAATTACCAACCATGGACTTAAACTCAATACTTGATGGTTTGATATTACTTCAATTCTTGTGGTTTGTGTAATCACCTACAGTAACTTAGTAACTGAATGAAGCCTTAACCATCAATAACCTCAGTCTCATCCACAGTCTACTTGTCTGTCTGCTTGTCTGTCTGCCTGCTTGTCTGTCTGCCTGCTTGTCTGTTTGTTGCTTTATGCCACTTTGTTGTCACACTGTATTGGGGTGGGTGTGTTCAGAGTGGCTTCAATCACGATCGTAACTACACTTGAATACAAATAAAGCTGTCCTCCGAAGAGGGGGGGGTGGTGGTGGGCCAAAAAAAATTATAAAATAAAAATAACCTCAGTCCATGCACATTTATATTTTCACATTTGTGTATTTTTTGGCTATGGCCCATTTAAAGAATGGGTAATGCTTTGTAATGTCTTTCTATGATCAGTAGCCCTGGCGATCAGAATTATAAGACATAATCCGACCTCATGATTTCACATTTCACCGACCTCATGTTGTTCTTATGAAAAGATCAGTCAGTGTTCCGTTTTTTTGGGCCAGAAATCCCTCTGTACTGTAGGAGAGTTTGCCTTTTGAAAACTCCGCTGCATCAACCTTCAGTCTCTATCACAGGTGTCAGGAAGATGGAGGCTCTTTAGATGGGGAATCAACTGTCAGTTTATCTGACTGAAGAGCACAATTCTTTGTCTCCTTCAAGCTCACCACCTGGCTCTACTGCTGCAAACTACAGGTGCTGTCTGCTTTACTGTCTGGCATTCTCAGTTTTCCTGAAACTATCACATGAGATGAGAATGGGATTATGGAAAATTCAACAGTAAATTAGAATTGACTTATTTACCTGATAATTGCATATTTTCTTGATAATTGATTATTTACTTGTGAATTGCATGTCTTCCAAAAAAAACATATCATTTTGGCATTACATCAAATGTTAAGACAGAAATTGTATTATTATAAAGTTATATATATACAGTATATTTAATGACATTCAATTTATTGATGTTTTTTACAGCTCACACCTTTTTGGGGCTGAGAGATATTTGAGATTTGCTGAGTTTTTGTGTGTTGTGTGTGTGTGCGTGTGTGTGTGTGTGTGTGCATGCGTGCGTGCGTGCGTGCATGCGTGTGTGCGTGTGTGCGTGCGTGCTGGGGGTTACAGGTTTTTTGGCGGGGAAGTAACGGAGGACAGAAGGTCAAAGAGATGAAACATAATGAGACCAGATTTCAAGAAGACACTTCAAGCCTAAAAATGAACTGCATACTACTATGAGCGGATATAGCCCCTTGCTCATTTACCCTTTATCACACACACACACACACACACATACACACACACACACACACACACACACACACACACACACACACACACACACACACACACACACACACACACACACACACACACACACACACACACACACACACACACACACACACACACACACACATGCAGACACAGCGCAGATGAGGCAGAGAGAACCCAAAAGCGAGGGGGAGAGAGAGAGGGGGAGAGAGGGAGTGTGTTATAATTAATCAGACCCCTGGTTCCTGGGAGATGAGTCTGGTGTGAGCTGAGTTGGCCCCGGCTGAAGCCTGACCAGATTGCACCGCTGCTTTGTATTCCAGACTAATTGGCCTCGGAAGATCCGGCCGGCCGTGCG
>NC_045169.1:3784744-3789744 GCF_900700415.2 Clupea harengus
CACAGAGCTCTGCTTTCTGATTCTTCTGTTCAGCCTGACTGCAGTATATGTATGTAGAAGCTCCTGGAGTAACCCATCACATGCTATTGTTTGGACAAAATTCTCTGATGTGGGTGAAATGTTATTTCTCAGATTTTTGTAGTTCTCTTAAACAACAACTTTATTTAACATTGTTTAAGAGAACTACAAAAATCTGAGAAATAACATCTTTCAGCTCTGACTTTGCCTAAATAAATCAACATACATTTCTTGTGTTGCATTGATAAAACAAACAAAAACAAAAAAACTTAAAAATAGAACATTGGCATTGAAACACTTATATTGAGATTAACTTTGGCCACTGAAAATATGTTTTGTCAATGACAATCTTTAATTTTTTTCTTCATGTCAGCATTTGTCAGTGTGGGATTTTTTGTCGATGTCATTCCATTGCGTAGAAGGGGAGGAGTTTGATAGGAGGGACAAGAAAAACACAATTTGTTTATTTGTGTTTGGTCTCGCTCTCATTGGATATTAGTATCAATGCGATTTGATTGGCTAGCGCCTGCGCTGGAATATTTACATAAACGTGATTGGCTGGCGTCTGTGCTGCTGCTTGAAAAGTTTAACTTTTCTCAACTTTCTACCGCAAACAACACAAGAAAAGCCACGCAAGGGAACCACAATTCAGTTCGGCAACGCATGACGTCACCCCATTCAAAGTCAATGGGAAGCGTCTCCATTGACGCCTCCAACACATACCATGTGAATGCCCCGTAAGTTATAAACTCAGGCGTCTCTATTGTTTGCTAACTGTATGTGCGAGGATCTCTGAATCATAACCATGGCGACAGACATGGCTCTGATCTGAATTATGTATCACCAGATTTAAAAAATCAGTTTTTGTCTCCCCAAGAGATCAAAGCAGCATATATGGGTTTGCTGACAATGTCTGTCTATGGATTTCCCAACTTGCACATATGTAGCCTATGCTAGGTATAGCACAACATTCAAGACTAGATAATACAATGATTCTTGAATGTATATCACCTAATTGCATGTGAAATTAAGTAGGGAAGATACTAACCAGGCACCTTACCAGAAACATTACAGTAAACAAGGCTAGTATTACCTCGTGAACTATTCTCTAAAGCCAGTCTCTGAAAAAAGTTAATGTCAGTCTGCTATCATTACATTAGCTACAATGTATGGATATGAATTCATCCTGAAAGTATCCAGTTCGGCTAGGTATCGTAGTTTCTCATCAAGTGTTAAATTATCGATGAGAATTCTTCTCAATCGTTCTTTTTTTACAATCCCCACACGTCTGGGCACGGCCACATTCAGAGAGCCGTGCCCACTGGATCTAGGAAAATAATGAACTTCTTGTGCCTCCCTTTAAATTCTCCTTCCACACCAAAACAGAGACCGTACGAAAAGAAAAGACATTGCAAAAAAAACAACACACAAAGTGCAACAAACCAAAAATATCTAAATCAATTTCACTGTTTCCAAAACAAACGTTTGAAACTCTAAATAAGATATTTCTTAATAATGATGCACTAACTTTGAACACAGTCCTCCTGTAGTCTTGCCCATTAGATTGCATGCTGTGAACGGAAACACAATCCATCAACCCTGCATCTCCCCAGATGACCCTCAGATGACTTGAGATCTCTTAAGCCAGCTAAAGCCCTACAAACGGCCCGTGTTTGTTATATGGACCCTCCTGATGCCATCAGCACCCACCGCCGGAAGGCTCCACAGAGCGGAAGGCCAAAGTCTCCCCTGTCCTATTACATCAACACCACAAATGCTCATTTTCCCCCATGATTCCTCTGTGTGTGTGTGTGTGTGTGTGTGTGAGTGTGTGTGTGTGTGTGAGTGTGTGTGTGTGTGTGTGTGTGTGTGTGTGTGTGTGTGTGTGTGTGTGTGTGTGTGTGTGTGTGTGTGTGTGTGTGTGTGTGTGTGTGTGTGTGTGTGTGTGTGCTCCCGTCCCACATGTTCAATGTGTTGTGTACAGCCCTAAAGGAGCCTGGAGGAGCCAGAGAAGGAAGCGGGCTTCTCCCAGAGGCCCGCGGGGCAGAGGGAAATGGGCCAGACAGGAGCCCCAGGTGTCAACAAGCCCCTATCAAGCCCCCACTGCCGATCCCAGGGAGGAGAGAGAGAGAGGGGGAGAGCGAGAGGAGAGGAGGAGATAGGGCAGCGATAGAGGCCTCTCATTAACCTGCTCTCCAGGGCTAAGGCTTGGGGAGAGACTGGCCACGGGTGGGTGAAGGAGGAGGAGGAGGAGGAGGAGGAGGAGGAGGAAGAGGAGAGGGGAGGACGAGGAGAGGGGAGGGGAGGCTCCCTGGCCGGATATTCAGGGCAATTCTGTGTTACGGGCAAAACGGGGAATCAGTTGCATGCCTTTGGCTTGGAATAGTCACAAAAGGGGAAGACAAACACACACACACACAGACACACACACACTCACACACACACACACACACACACACACACACACACACACACACACACACACACGCACGCACACTAAGATACAGAGCAACTTTCTCGAGGCAGATTCTCACCGCTTAGAAAGTTGCCAAGAAGTTTGTCACATTCTGCTTTGATTAGGTGTAAACCCAAAATAATGGCCAAATGTTCTGTCAAAAAGCTGCATTTACAGAAGATGCGCTGTGTCAACCGATGGGCTAATCAACTGAGAGTGACAAACACTCCCACCATATACACACATGCACTCACACACACACACACACACCCTCTCTCTCTGTCTCTCTCTCTCACACACACACACACACACACACACACACACACACACACACACACACACACACACACACACACACACACACACACACACACACACACACGCACTGAGATGCACAAAATGCACTTCTCAATCTGCATAGCCTGTCACTGCCATGTAATCTGTTGATTAACAGAGTGGGTTACTGTAGGGGGTAGCAGTCCTGAATAGAATCAAGCAATCAAGTGAGTGACTTGTCGTAAGCAGCACTTGAAGTATGCAAACCAACATATTTACAACTTTGAATCAGCATGCACACACCCAATGGTCAGCGCAACACAAACCCACATGGTTGTTTACATGTATAGCCTAGGTGATTTCCAGATTAGAAACATTCATGTTAATTGACTAACGCTGTGGCTGCTAAAGGTCTTACTGAACTATGCAGAAGAGCATCGTGGCAATCTACTTGTCATTGGGTGTATTTGAATCTTAAAATACGTCAGTATCTTGGTTCCTGTATAGTATCCTAAGGAGGTGTTCTTCAGTGTTAAACTGGCAGTGAATGATACAGAATCCTCTCTCTGTAAGTATACGGTCCCTCACATTAAGCTGCGGTGAAAACAGCAGTTATAGCTGCGAAACAGCGGCGGCGGAGGTGGCCATCCAGGGAGTCAGGGATGGATTCAGCCTGCAGTCCAAAGCGGTTGCTTAACAGGCTGAGGCCTCCGGATCATCCGGAATGAACTTTATTCCTGTAAATATTTCATGGCATCGCCCCCGTCTCTCCTCACTCTACAGGCCACAGACGCCACAGACGCCCCAGGCCCTGAAATATAGATGAGGCGGCGTGCGGCCGTTTACCCGGGCAGTTCAGACAGACGTATGGATAAATAACAACACCCTTTCCCAGCCCTCACAGCCCCCCCCCTCAAAACCTCTCCCCAGCTCTTTCACCTCGCTCACCTCTGCGCCCCAGGAGTCTGCTTGTTAGAGAGTGAAGGAGGGAGTCTGGGGAGGGGGGGTGGAAATAAAACAGGAAACAGAGAAGGAAACTGCTGTTTTGCCGCGCCGTTGTGTGTGTGTGTGTGCCTGTGTGTGTGTGTGTGTGTGTGCCAGTGTGTGTGTGTGTGTATGTCAAGAAGACGTGAAGGTGAGCGAGGCCTTCAGATGTGCAGTGTGCGGCAAGGTTTTGAGGTTGAGGTGGGGGAAGGGGGCATAACAGGGAGCGGCCATTTTGCTCCTCTGCGTCAGTGTTGCTTCTGTTTTCCCAACAAAATGTTTTTTTTTTTTATTATTATTTTACAGTAAAACACTTTTGAAAAGAAACTCTAAAGTTTTTTTTTCCCTCACTGCTGGTGAAGAGTTGCTATAAAGTTTTGTTGGTTAGGTGTAAAGGTTAGGTGGCTTCATGAGTCAGTATAGTGGTTGCAAATTCATCATAAATTCATAAATCATAAATAGTGAGGTCAATCGAGGTGGACATGTAATCATATTCACACAGTGGGGAGTCAATTGTTTTCCCTCTGTTCCTTATAGAAATATGACACATTATGTGAACATGACAGGCATTATCATGCATGAGTGTCACAATATGAGAAATCCCAACCAGTTGTCTCTATTAAAGATAACATGGAAGATGCAGATCATGTTGCAGATCACAATGAACATATTCGTGGAATAACTCTCTCGCGGCACAATCTGAGAAAGCACACCAACTCCTTTTCCTCGAATGAGGGATTTGAGGTGACTTGTAAGATTTGGTTTGCTATTGATGTAACCTTTGCTTTGAGTGGGTGAATTAATCATTTATAACACGTCTCTGCCTCACAGTCAGGTATTTGACTTACTAAAGATAAAATATTTCAGAAAAAAACCCAGACAAAGTGATGCAATCACACATTATGCATGTGAATTTTGATGAGAAAGTCAAACTTTTCCGTATTTGATCACCGTCATAGTGCAATTGATTAAGATCTATTCACAGAAATGAATATCCTATGAGGAATATTTTTCTACACAGTTTTCTACTCTCAAAATGGTATGTCTGCTATTAAACGATTTAGTTTTATTTAAAGAAAACATAAACATCACAAAAAAAACAGAACTGTTAACAGCTGAATACATTCCCTTTAATGTGCTGTAATACTATTGTAATGAGGCTGCCATCCACTGATTATAGGCGATCTTCCACAGTTTATGGGCATCTTCAGCGGTGGGCACGACCACACGCTTGCCCATAGCACCACTGCCTCGTTTGTGCCAAGCA
>NC_045169.1:3792244-3804744 GCF_900700415.2 Clupea harengus
ATGTTTTACAGATCTACATTGTTTTATGATTAAATATAGCTGCATAGTTATATATATATGGAAATCATATATTTAACATACAAATAATGGCCCTCATTCTCGAACATTTTCTGAAGTTTCTTCTGAAATGTTTCTTACGGGCTTCGGAAAAACAACGTAAGCAAAAGACATCCGCCAAATTCATGCACGCTTGAAAATGTGGTCCTACGCAGCAGAAGTTTTCTGGGCTGTGCTCCCCCGGAAGAGTTTTCTTAAATTGAAAGCGCGTTCTCCTGCTCCTGAATTTGCATACATACACGCCCTGCCAGCTCCTTATAAGGGCACGCAACCGTAGTGACGTGTGCAGTCGGAATCGACCGAATCTACACGAAAGCAACTCGTAAACGAGTCATGTCAAAGCGGAAAGCGATCACCCTCGAGTAAACGCAGATCTAACTTCAACTATATATGTCTATGACTTGAACGGTGCAGAGATGGACTGTTGCAGGATGTAGATGTGTCCATTCTATTCCACTATAGCTATATCAACGTAATTGAGTTTAGTGCTTATTTATTTATTCACTTACATTTGCAGTGTTCGTGTACATTACATTTAGTCATTTAGCAGACACTTTTGTCCAAAGCGACGTACAAGGGATAGAACAGTCAAGCTACGAGCAATAGAGACCTAGTGTAACAATAAATACTACTCTACATAAGAAATAGAAAAACGAAATAGGAAATAAAAACGAAGTGCAGGAATGTAACTGCTATAAGTGCAAGTTAAGCACTAGTCGAAGTGCCAGTTAGGAAGGGAGGTGCTCTCTGAAGAGTTGGGTCTTCAAAAGCTTCTTAAAGGTAGAGAGGGACGCGCCTGCTCTGGTAGTGCTAGGCAGTTCGTTCCACCAACGTGGAACTACTTGAAAATTCTGGATTGCCGTACTTGCACAGACGGCAGTGCCAAACGACGCTCACTAGACGAGCGCAGCATTCCGGTGTAGTGCTTTTATTTATTTTATGACATCACAGTGCCTCGTAGAATCATGACTATAGGCCTACATGTGAAACGTAATTGTTAATGATACTTTAATCCGAGGATCTGTAGAGTTGATGTGAACGCAATCACCAACGATTTCTCACAAATTCATTAACACGGAGAGTTTTCTTAAATGCGATTCCCCAAAAAACCACAAGATGGCCCACGGGGCCATCTTGTGGTTTTTTAAGGAATCGCATTTGAGAAAACTCTGGCCGAGTTACGACTGCTATTTCGAGTTCGGAAAGTCTTCTGAAGTTCAGAGCAAATCCCAGATGAGAAAACTTTCATGAATGCCAAATGTTGTCCTAAATCCAATTCCTCTTAAATTCCTCTTAAATTCTTCTTAACTGCGTTCGAGAATGAGGCCCAATGTTTTTTTTTTCTTTTGGTTTTACAAATCAGATCCCAACGGGCATTTTACTTTTTGGCAACCCCTTGTACGCTTGCAGGCAACGTGCCCTCTGGGAAGGCTGAGCTAGAGGTGTCTGCTGATACAGATACTGCGTGTGTGTGCTCAAGTAAGCCAGCGAAAAAGCTCATTTCACTATTCACTCAGAGGATTACTCTAGCTTTCATCAGATTAGCATGCATCCCTCCATGTAACCTATGATGTCTTATTATCTCTGAAAGCTCACATTTAGACCTGAAATACATAAAAGATACCTAAAACGTGAAGGTTAGATCTAAAATACATAAATAAGCTCAACTCATACAAATTATTAGTATGAAAATAGGCTGGATTTGACAAGTTAAGATGCAATTTACTGGGATGTGTCATCCCTATTGACCCATCATGCTTGACTATTCAATACATCGATTCCTTGACCAACGAAGGATGCAGAAAGCTCGGTATACTGACAGAGCCAGAATGATATAGGTGCTTCCGTGTCAGCTGTCTCCAAGCCAACACATTTGACTTCAGTCCTCAGGGATAATACATTTGTGGACATCTACCAAAGTGTACCGGTTCTGTCATTGCACAGCCTTAACATGGCTGTCCCCTCCTCCCATGGTCTCAGAAGGGAGAAGAACATGGATGACAAATATGGGTCAATGACAAGTACCTGGTGCGGCGGCTCTTTCTGTGACATGCGGTGTGATGTGTTGTCAGAAAAGTGTTTCACAAGAAGTTGGCGACGCACTTGTTTGTTTGGTTTGCGCCGTGCCGTCGTCGCCGTCGTCGCCCCTCTGATGTGCTGAGCTTTCTGTGACATGCAAACAAAAACAGCGAGGCCCGTCGTTGATGGAGATGTGGTGACAGCGAGAGAACATCTCCGATAACACGCGCCCCGTCTCCTGGCCCTTTGTGCGGAACTGCGCCATTTTCACAGAGTCACAATAAAAAAAAACACACACACACACACACACAAAAAAAATAACACAAGGGTGCCAGAACGCTAAGAATAGATGTAAAAGCAGATCTGGCGTTGAAAGGAGGTTGTTTACAAATGTTGACATGAGTGTCATGTGTGAGTTCATGTGGCACAGGGGAAAAAACAGAGAGGAACTCAGTGGTGCTCCACTCTTCCCTGTGATCTGAGGGATAAGACTTGGCTGTCTGTCTTTGCCAGACTTTAAGAGACATTGCCAAAGTCATCGGCTCTGGATCATTATATCGGAGCTTTTGTTCGGCGAAATCCACGGAGATAGAATAATTCTTATCCCTTTTTAAAACTTATTACTGATTTAAGCTGCTCGTTTTTTCCCTTCCACTCCCAGTTCTTTTGAACTGCTCTGAAAAGCCGGCGTCAAAGTCAAAAGACAGGCTGTGACAGTCTCGGAAAAAAAGGGGGGTGCTTTTAACATGAAATAACTTAAAACTCTCTCCAAAGATTCCCCTTGTCTAGTACATTCCCTTTGATAAGGGAAATACATCTTTAAGATATTTAACAGGCATTAAAATTAATAACAGAATTACCAACTTTCAGATATTCAATATATACTTTTCTTCTCTAGTTTTTAAAACATCTCCTTTTCATTAATACATTTCCTGCCATTTGTAGGCTATAATCTTGCAGTCTACGAGAGGGGACGATAGTTGGGAGAGAGGGAGGGAGAGAGGGAGAGGAAGAGAAAGAGGGGGAACAGGAAGAAAGAAAAGAGATGGGAGTAATTTAGACTTGAAAGCAAAGTTGGATCTCGCCGGCTTTCTTCTTTCTAGCTCTATTAGCCGCGCTGAGGCGCGGTGTTTTGGGTCTGAGACACTGTCTAATCCTTTGGACTGTCAGCCTCCATCCTGAGCTGCCCCCCCACCCCCACCCCACCCATATCATGCCTCCTCCCCCACTCCTCAGAATTTTCCAGAGCGTTCAGTGCTGTGTTACCCGCTCTCCTCCGCCCTCTGAAGTATGACATACAGAGGAGGGGAAATATTCCACCTCTATTAATAGCACATGGAAAATTTTATGAAAAACACACCAACCCACACATGTATGTATATATGTCTTTACTTTTCCCTCCAGACTTTATGGTATATGTGACACTCTTTTTCCATGCTCGCCTGAACCCACACCAGTCCAAGCACCATCCTTGAGGTACAACTACAATATTCACCACTTTCAAAGCACAACAATGACTAAAATCTCCCTAATTCTTCTCTCTATGGTACTTAATGTCTGCTGGACACTCCTCACTCCTCAAGCTCCACTGAGAAGCCTAGAGCTTTGGAGTTTGGACCCTGAGGTAGAAAGCGAGGAATTGACAGGAGGAGTGGTAGTTGTGAATGTGAAGTGGGGGAGGGCTAGTGCTGGGTGCTGAAAGTTCAGCATGGTAATGGTGTTCTGGCAGTTCCTGAGCCTGCTGGCGCGGGACATGAGGCTCTTGTGCCGCCTCCCTGGTGGGAGGGGGGCAAGCAGAGTCCATGGTTGGGGTGTGAGGGGTCCCTGGTAATGCTGTGAGCCTGCCGCAGACACCGCGGTTGCTGGGGGAAAGCGATGGCCAGGAGCCGGACACTAATGATGTGTTGGGCGGTTTTCACCACCCGTTGCATTGCCTTCCTGTCAGCCACGGAGCAGCTGTCGTACCACACAGTGATGTTGGTCAGGATGCTCTTGATAGCGCAGCGGTAGAAGACAGGCGGCCTCTCTTTCGCCTCCTCAGAAAGTAAAGCCGCTGCTGCGTCTGGAGGTGCTGAAGGACCGAGAGAGATCCTCGGATATGTGGACGTCGAGGATTTTGAAGCTGGAGACAAACAGTGAATGGGAGTGTGTTTGCCACCTTTTCAGTTCTTTGGTTCTCATGGTATTGAGGGGCAACATGCTGCCAAGTGCTGGACCTCCTCTCTGTAGGCTGATTTGCCTTCTACCGTGATGTTATCTGTGAACTTGATGATTGGTTTGATGTGCAGGGACGCAGTCATGGTTGTAGAGGGGTGGGCTGAGCACACAGCCCTGTGGGACGCCACTGTTCAGGGTCAGTGGAGGAGGCAGGATGTTTAATCTAACTGGGATGTGCTAATGCCAAGGTCATTGATCAAGTTCAGTGATCAGATTGCTGGGAATGACTGTGTTAAATGAGGAGCCAAAATCAATGAATAACTTCCTAATATGGGAGTTAAAATTGTCCAGGTGGGTCAGGGCGGAGTGAAGAGCTGTGGATTTGGCATCCTTTTGCATCCTTATTTGACCGGCTGGGACGATAGGCAAACGGGTGGGGCCCTAGTGTAGGAGGTAGGCTGGACTCGAGGTGAGCCAGAACCAGTCTCTCAGAGCACTTGGCGATGATGGGGGTGAGTGCTGTGGGGCGGAAATCATTCAGGCTCCCTGGAGGGGATGGTTTAGGCACCGGCAAGACATTTATGGTGTTTTGTAATAGGTAACCATTTCAAAATAATTAGGAGAAACATCACATAACATATCTATTAGGCCTGCATTTGAATTGTATGTATATACATCTATCTATTTATATCTATATCTACACACCACTCAATATAGCCTTGAAGAACACTTAATCCCTGAGGAAAACTGGAATGTATATTTAACATCTGTATACTCAGCACCTTATGAGCTTTGATTGCATACAGTATAGCATGTCTGTGTGTGTGTGTGTGTGTGTGTGTGTGTGTGTGTGTAAGTGTGTGTGTGTGTATGTACCTCTGTGTGTGTGTGTGTTTTTACTGAGGTATGGGAGGCCCTCTCACCCATATCTCTCCCATCCCTTTAGCCCTCCCTTGAGCGTGCAGGCAGCAAGCCTCAGAAGCTAATTAAATCAATATGAGATAATGAAGTGCAATTACAGGCTCTGGCTGGGCCCATCTTCTGCTGTAAATACCGCTGAGCTCTCGCCTCTTTAGTCTGTTACTGTTTCCACTTCCAGGAGCCACAATCCCCACGGCAACCATTTGGTGGAGTGATTGTTGGGCTCCCCAAGCTGCCAACACTTTCACACAGCACTCTGGCCTCCGCCATTCCACACCTCCCCATCTCTCTCTCTCTCTCTCCCATCCTTTCTCTCTCTCTCTCTCTGTCGTGCTCGCTCTCTCTCCCTCTCTCGTTCTCTGCCTCCTGTCTGGTTTTGCTCTCTTGGTCTGTCTCTTATTCACTCTGTTTTATTTCGGTCTTAAAATGTGAATTGTGTAACCCCAAACTTATCAATTCCTCATGCCGCAGTTCTATCTTGTAAAACCTAAAGTATGTCTGGTTCAGTGAGAGTTCCTCTCCCACTCTTGCAGCGTACACATACTATATGCAGAGACCTTCTCTGAGAGGTTAGGTCTTAGCAGTTGTTAGTAAAAAAGCAATGTGTTCGAAAGAGTCTTATGAATCAGCGTACGAATCTAATGAACAGTTGTGATAAAAGCTTCAAAGATGGCTTCAGCACTAAACTCATCAGATACTAAATACATCGATGGTCCAGGAAATGGCTATGGCATTGTGCTTCAACAGCTGAGGCCAAAGGATCTGCACTTTCAGTATGGCTGGTTAAGTCTTCTAGGCTGAAAGCATTTTGTAAAAGTCTCATTGTTGTGTTGTCCTCCACGTTAGTATAGTCACAGGACAGACTAAACTAGTCAGTCTCAAACTTAACACAAATGCTAGGAGTTGTTGTGGTATGCTGACAGGCACTCTAAAGCACACAAATCAACAAACAACACTGAGGAAAAAAGGAAAAAACAAAAACAACTTGAGTTATATGAGCCCCCCACCCATACACACAACTCTGCTTGGTTGACTTGTTTTTCTTTGGTGTCACTAGCACTTAGCCGAGGCTACCGCAGGGCTTCTGACAACATTAGCATTAGCACGGGTGCTAACGTCTAATGGGCTTTTAAAAGTGTCGCAGTGGGACTATTTGTGTACCATCAGTGTGTGCTTGTGATCGCTCCGTTGACAACGGTATTTTAAGACATCTCCACGGCGACAAGAGCTTGAGTACCCAGAGTAAAGGGTTTCCCATGGGACCTATGCGCGCCTGAGAGAGATTCAGAGCAGCGCTCCACTTCACCAGACAGTGAATAACAGAAAATAAACAATTTATTCCCTCCAATTTTTTATTTTTTTCGTGAGGAAAAACACATGTTTGTGAAGATGTGTTACTTGACTAAACAGGACGCCCCCTCCTCTCTCCTCCCCTCCTCCCCTCCACCTCTCCCCACCCCTGAAGAGAGAAGCAAAGAGAGAGAGAGAGTTTGTTTGGCGGAGGAATTGTTGTGTCCTCCCAAGAGAGGCTGTTTAAAAGTTTAAACTTTTTTTCATGATCTGAGACTTTGAGACTCAGAATTCCAAAGGTGAACCCCTATCGTATTGCGGAAGAGAACGGCAGTGGTAGAAACACACCTGGACTCCACTATCTGCATACCCACACATACATCACACACGAAAGTGTCCATACACATTATTTATACTGTAAGCACACACAGTAGGCTTAGTTGAGTACTGGAGCTCCATCTTGGAGCTTTCTCAGTTCCTACTATGTCTTATTTTTGAAGCGCTCATGGCCTTCTCTTCCATCTCTTTCTGTCTTTTTGGGTGTGGATGATGCTGTCGTGTCAAACGACACACCGTCAGGTCCTGGCTCAGGGCGGGGGAGGGGAACACCTTGAGAGAAACCTAATTAGTCCTTATCTGCGGTGCCAAAGCCAGCTCGGGGGAAATCACAACCGTGAATTACTGAGTAAACCGGAGTAAAATGTGAACACGTGGTGCGCCATTCGTAATGAATAAAACCATACCAGCTGTCAGAAACCATCGCAGCGAAATAGCTGACAAGTGTTTGCCGATGGAAATGATTTCCTGTTCTATGTGTTTATTACTCTGTGCCTATTGACTGTTTTTTCCTCGTCGACGGTAACTTCTTTTTAGGTGGAGGAGCATCGCAAAATGTCTGCCCCACTGGCCTTGTGCACTAATGAAGGTCTCTGAGGGAGAGAGGAGAGAGAGAGAGAGAGAGAGAGAGAGAGAGAGAGAGAGAGAGAGAGAGAGAGAGAAGGGAGGCAGGCGAGAGAGAGGAAGGTGTGTGTGTGTGTGTGTGTGGGGGGGGGGGGGGGGGGGGCTCCATCAGGCCCTGTGCTTTTCCCTGCACCGCCTGTGATGAGTGCCAATAAATTACTGTCTGATTTCATCAAAGGTGCGAGCAGCGGGGAGAGAGTGAGGGAGCGGGCGAATGAACGAGGGAGGGAGAGAAAGGAGGGAGGGGAGGAAGAGAATGTGTGATTCACTGAGACATCTAATATGACTTCAAATGACTCAAGAAACCCAAGGCAGGAACAAGGCCGTGGTGGAGGGGGCCGGGGTGGGGGGCTGAGGCGGGGGCTGGGGGTGGGAGGCTGTAAAACATTAATTTGCATATTAATATGTTATCTACAGTAGTCTGATACCATTCTCCACTCTTCACCTCCACAGTGAAATAAAACATTAACCAATAGCGTTTATGATGCATTTTATGTTTTATAATCAATTACATCAGATAGTTCTTTTTTTAATCTAGTAGATGTCATAACACACATATTTACTTAGCAATCACCTACATGTCATATCAAAGGCTGCAGAGGTTCCTTTTGGAATAACCTATTTTGTTTAGATTTTAAGAATTTTGTGCATATATTTAATTTAATTTCTTAAAAATATTTTTTTCTCTCAAGAAACCTACTTAAACAAACGCAGATATTGTTATGTTTATGTTTACTCTCCATGGTACCAGGGATTTGATTTCTTAAGAAACAGGGAAGTTCATTACAGGAAGAAGAATGCTCATCCTGATCCTACACAGGGAATGCCATTTACTGACACTCTTAGAATTCTGCACAGAACAGGGCATATTTTCTACAAAATTGATTGTGCAAAATAATTGGAACATACATTTTTATATCTAATTTTGGTGAAGTAATAACAGCTCAAAAACAAACAAACAAACAAACAAACAAACAAACAAACAAACAACCACTACAGCAAAATCCCTTCCAGCTGCAGGTGGCTTGGACCACGAGGGTCCTGGGAGAGAGTGTCTGTAATTGGCCCTGGGACGGCTCCAGACAGACAGACCGAGCCTCCTGTGGTCATGCTGGAGATGAGGGAGAGGCAACACTCCAGGCGTCTGGCCATCAGAGATCCGTCTGAGGCCCGAGGTCTGTCTCCAGGAAGCATCATTAGCACAGAGGCTAATGGCTAAGTTGGGTTGTTTGGTGATAACTGTGTGTTTGTGTGTGTGTGTGTGTGTGTGTGTGTGTGTGTGTGTGTGTGTGTGTGTGTGTGTGTGTGTTGGTGTAAATATGTGTCCTTGTTTGTGGATTCAGTTAGTCTTGTTTCTTAAATTGTCCCCTGTTGTGCTCAGGGCAAGACAGTAAACCTGCCTGTGGAGGGTTTAGATTGATTTGAAACCCTGTGTGAAATGGTAGTGGATTTTCAACACTGTTAGAGAGATGACAGTATGTGTTAACACAGATGGTCAGACTCACGGTTTGTGTGTGTGTGTGTGTGTGTGTGTGTGTGTGTGTGTATGTGTGTGTGTGCGCTTGGACATTAGTTTCCAGCAAAAAACACTGAAATATTAATATACAGTCCTACATCAATGAAATAATGCTAAGCTCATTCATTGTCATACACTAAGATTGCCACATATGATAAGGGAAATGAATAATATTCTGAATTCAAGTTCCCCCGTCTCTGCCCCCCCCCCCTTCTCTAACGATGTGAAAATATAGGCCACACCCAGCATACACTCTCTGAAAGAGGTCATAATTACCTTCGTTAGTATTCAGGCCTTCGGCAAGGATTTCATACCCATAATTATTAAATGGTGGAGGCCCTCTTTCTCTCCCTATGTCTTTCTCGATTTGTGTGTGTGTGTGTGTGTGTGTGTGTGTGTGTGTGTGTGGTGTGTGTGCATATGTGTGTGTGTGTGTGTGGTGTGTGTGTGTGTGTGGTGTGTGTGTGTGTGTGTGTGTGTGTGTGCATATTTGTGTGTGTGTGTGTGGTGTGTGTGTGTGTGTGTGCATATATGTGTGTGTGTGAGTGTGTGTTAAAGGCAGAGAAAGAGGATCATTTTTTATATCCACGGACAGTTACAATGCATTTGTCTTTTAGTGGACAAGAGTGAAAACACACTGTAGTTTTAGTCTCAGATGTAAAAACGTTTAAAAAAAAAAAAACGTTTAAATATATGTAATTACACATACTCAGTTATGCAGCAGCAAGTGTATTTCATATATCGTCTTGTGCATGAGCAAGTACACCTCTGCTCAACTCCTTTAAAGCAGCAGTTCCCTGATTCTTCTGTGATAGTACTGACATGCAGCAGACACACTTCTGAGGGGGACCCCACAGGAACACAAAGGCATTCTGGGACGATACACCCCACAGGAACACAAAGGCATTCTGGGACGATACATCATCTCATCAGGCTTGTGACTTATGACTGTGGGCCTTCTGCTCCTGTCCCACTATGGAGTTGAGATACTGGATGTCTCCTCTGCCTCTGATCCCCCTACCCCGTCCCCCTAGTAAGTAACTGGTGGGTCTGATTCCCCAGACTTTCTTCCCTGCTCTCTTCCTCAGAGTTGCTAGCAGATTCACGGCAAAAGATTTCATGGCTGTATCTGATTGTGGTACCATGGAGAATGTGAGGTGACCTTGCGGTGTGTTTTCTTGTTTAGCTCTCGCTCGCTCTCGCCGGGGCGCAACAAATATTTAACACAAACCCCGGAGGCAGCTGCCAACTGTATCAATGCCTTTATTTACACGGTATCATTCATCATTTAAAGGTCTAGTCCTCGATTCTGGTGAAAGGTTGTTGATATAGCAAATTACGGCCCGCCCTTCAATGCTCCTGAAGCAATGTGTTGATCGGCTAGAATAGTGTATGGCTTGGGCCGAGCCACTTTTTGATGTTTTTTTTAATGCATTCACTGGACGGACAGTTCATTTGACATACACAGTGTAATTTATTATAATCAAGGACTGTACCTTTAAAGCTCGCCTATTTGAGGGTGTGGGAATTGTTTTTCTGATGCAGCATAATGAATGATGTTCAGCAGATATCATGGGGATTCCTGAGACCTACAGGTTGTCATTTTGGGGCTCCTTTCAAGAAACAAGTGGGTTATCCACAACGTCCTTCTGCACAGTGCCAACACAATATACAGTATATATACAGTATATATATATATAATAATATATAATATATATATCGTGTCGTGTGTCGCGTAAATAAAGTCATTGATACAGTTGGCAGCTGCCTCCGGGTTTGTTTATTCAATGTTTGTTGGGCTCCGGTGAGAGCTAAACAAGAAAACACACAGCAAGGTCACCTAACATTCTCCATATATACTGTATATATAATATATATTATTCATATAATATCAATTTAATTACTGATTATCCCTTATTCAACCTTTGGAAATTCAAAAGCTTGGCACCAGGTGGCAGAGACGCAACCCTTTCACAATCAGATTCAGAAAGACTGTCCAGCCAATCACCCAGCAGCTGCCTTCAGACCAGCTCCTTAAATACAGCCCTCCAGATCCTATCCCCAATCACTTTCCAGTCTTGCAGGATAACAGGGGTTTACAATGGACCTGCACAGTGAGGCATTTCAGGACCTGATACCTTGGGCAGCTCTCTTACCAAACAGGTTTCCCCTGCCTTCCTCATTTAAACCTGGCTCCTTGAGAAGATAGGAACTTGTAAAAAAAAAAGGAATGTAAAAATGGAGGCATGGTTCCCAACAAAAGTTCAGGAGGAGCTTCTTCCCCTCAGTGAACTTCCTACTTTTCTTGTTCCCTCTGAGGGCTTTTAAGCTCTTCATATCTCTTCCTCTGCATCACTTGTTCTGATACTCATTCAACATCCCATCCCTCCATACCACCTCCTTCCTGGTTTTAATAGGGCCCATTGGGCCGGCTTGCACAGCCTCCATATGTAATCCCTGCAAGGCCTGCAAGGCCCAGACCCCGGACAAGCTACATGGTAGATATGTTTCTCTGCCATTGCCAACTTTATACTTTTCCAATGAGCAAAGAGGAGCTGGTTATCACTCAAATAAGGCATTTAAAGACCATTATAATATATACATAATCTGAAAAGCCATATGGAAACTTCAGAATCAAAATAGGCATTCTAATCAAGATGTGCATATTGCAGACACATACACATTCACCTTCTCTGCTCTACTGTCTCCACCATCCCATTATATCATCATAGACGCTTCTCTAATATCCAGAAAGGGGTCTCTTAAAGTGCCATTCATCAGTTTTTAGATCGTAGCCGTCACCCGAATAGACCATCTATATTTCGATTTCCGCATTGGCTGCAGGAACTGGTCTCCCACCTCAATGCATGATGTCGCTTATGGGGGCTGCCGGCCTGACAGCTCCCTAGCCCAGGGCTCAGAGCTACTGGTACCAGGGGACCCATGACGGGAATGGATCAGGTTGATTTGAGCAGGGTACCTCACTGCCTAGAGAAACCGCCCCGTCTCAGCCAATCAGTGTGGGATCTCTCCTTTTCCAAGATTTGAGCTTGGGTTTCTTGCCGAATTGAACCTTTAGCCTATCTGTTTCGCTTCTATACTTACAGTATCTGTGTTGTGTTGTTGTGTTGTCTTCTATACTTATCTGTGTTGTGTTGTTGTGTTGTCTTCTATACTTATCTGTTTTTGCTTGCAGTTATTATTGCACCACTTGTGCTTTTTAATGCACTCGCACATTGCAATTCTTGTGACTTTCTGCAGCTACACTGCAGTCACATTTTAACAGAATTTGTATGTTTCAACGCACCACTTGCAAAGAAAATAGGTATATTTAAATGGCTTGTGTTAAATGCTAGCTCACTTTTGGAGTGTCTTTTTAAGTGAATTAATGTTATAGAAATTAAAAATATCTGGTCAGAAAAATTGGGCCAAAATGTGCTTTTCATACATTTATTTTCCACATTTCAATGCAACTTTATGTCTGAATTTACTTTCTATGCTACAGCCTGTAGAACTCCTCCTTTAGCTCCCGTTTAACAACATGTTTCCCCTGAGCTTATATATTATTATCTTACTCAAC
>NC_045169.1:3809744-3812244 GCF_900700415.2 Clupea harengus
GTACGAGTATAAGGGCTGTGTGGAGTAAGGACACTACTAGTGTACGAGTATAAGGGCTGTGTGGAGTAAGGACAACTACTAGTGTAACGAGTATAAGGGCTGTGTGGAGTAAGGACACTACTAGTGTACGAGTATAAGGGCTGTGTGGAGTAAGGACACTACTAGTGTACGAGTATATCAGGGGCTGTTGTGGAGTAAGGACACTACTAGTGCACGAGTATAAGGGCTGTGTGGAGTAAGGACACTACTAGTGTACGAGTATAAGGGCTGTGTGGAGTAAGGACACTACTAGTGTACGAGTATAAGGGCTGTGTGGAGTAAGGACCTACTAGTGTACGAGTAAGGGCTGTGTGAGTAAGGACACTACTAGTGCACGAGTATAAGGGCTGTGTGGAGTAAGGACACTACTAGTGTACGAGTATAAGGGCTGTGTGGAGTAAGGACACTACTAGTGTACGAGTATAAGGGCTGTGTGGAGTAAGGACACTACTAGTGTACGAGTATAAGGGCTGTGTGGAGTAAGGACACTACTAGTGTACGAGTATAAGGGCTGTGTGGAGTAAGGACACTACTAGTGCACGAGTATAAGGGCTGTGTGGAGTAAGGACACTACTAGTGTACGAGTATAAGGGCTGTGTGGAGTAAGGACACTACTAGTGCACGAGTATAAGGGCTGTGTGGAGTAAGGACACTACTAGTGTACGAGTATAAGGGCTGTGTGGAGTAAGGACACTACTAGTGTACGAGTATAAGGGCTGTGTGGAGTAAGTACACTACTAGTGTACGAGTATAAGGGCTGTGTGGAGTAAGGACACTACTAATGCACGAGTATAAGGGCTGTGTGAGTAAGGACACTACTAGTGTACGAGTATAAAGGCTGTGTGGAGTAAGGACACTACTAGTGTACGAGTATAAGGGCTGTGTGGAGTAAGGACACTACTAGTGCACGAGTATAAGGGCTGTGTGGAGTAAGGACACTACTAGTGGGCTGTGTGGAGTAAGGACACTACTAGTGTACGAGTATAAGGGCTGTGGTGGAGTAAGGACAACTACTAAGTGCACGAGTATAAGGGCTGTGTGGAGTAAGGGACACTACTAGTGTATAAGGGCTGTGTGGAGTAAGGACACTACTAGTGTACGAGTTATAAGGGCTGTGTGGAGTAAGGACACTACTAGTGTACGAGTATAAGGGCTTGTGTGGGAGTAAGGACACTACTAGTGTACAGTATAAGGGCTGTGTGGAGTAAGGACACTACTAGTGTACGAGTATAAGGCTGTGTGGAGTAAGGACACTACTAGTGTACGAGTAATAAGGGGTGGTGTGGAGTAAGGACACTACTAGTGCACGAGTATAAGGGGTGTGTGGAGTAAGGACACTACTAGTGCGCCAGGGCTGTGTGGAGTAAGGAAACTACTAGTGTACGAGGAGTGTAGTGGAGTAAGGGACACTACTAGTGCAACGAGTATAAGGGCTGTGTGGAGTAAGGCACTTACTAGTGTACGAGTATAAAGGGCTGTGTGGAGTAAGGACACTACTAGTGCACCAGGAGTGTGTGGAGTAAGGACACTACTAGTGTACGAGTATAAGGGCTGTGTGGAGTAAGGACACTACTAGTGTACGAGTATAAGGGCTGTGTGGGACAATGTGTGAAGAGCATATGGGGGGGGGGGGCAGACAAAGAGAGAGACAGAAAGAAAGAAAGAGGGGGGAGAGAAAGGGAAAAAGAGGGGGGAGAGGAAGAGGAGGAAGGGGAGGGAGGAGGAGGAGGAGAGGGCTGGGCGGGAGGGCACCTTGATGGGGATTAAAGTCTTGTCAGTGACAGAGTGACGTGTCCTTGAACAGAATCACCTTGTAAAGCGTCCTGTCATCACATTCTAGGCTCCCCTGTTAGAGAGGGCCCATCATAAAGTGCTCTATGTGTGTACATGTGTGTGTGGTGTGTGTGTGGTGTGTGTGTGTTCGGGTGAGAAGATATATGTGTGTGCGTGTGATAAATGTGTGTGTACATGTGTAAGGGGCAAGCTTGGAAAAAGAGACCCACAGTGTGCATGTATGTGTGTGTGTGTGTGTGTGTGTGTGTGTGTGTGTGTGTGTGTGTGTGTGTGTGTGTGTGTGTGTGGGTGTGTGTTTAAGTAGGATGTGATTGCTCACTCTCTTTATGTGTACATGTGTATGTGTATGTGTGTGTGTGTGGATGTGTGAGTCATTCTGAATGTGTGTGTGTGTGTGTGGTGTGTTGGGTTGTATGTGTATGTGTGTGTGTGTGTGGTGGTGTATGTGTATGTGTGTGTGTCGTGTGTGTTGGTGTGTGTGTGTGTGTGTGTGTGTGTGGTGTGTGTGTGCGCACATGTGTGTCTGTCTGTATGTGAATTAGGGGGGGTCACAAACGTCTCTGGAACAGAAGGAAGTTTTAGCTTCCTGCAGCTGGATTAGAGAGAGAGTGACATCTCATGGAAGCAATGTGTGTGTGTGGTGTGTGTGTGTTTGTGTGTGTGTGTT
>NC_045169.1:3819744-3822244 GCF_900700415.2 Clupea harengus
TGCCAGTGTTGACAGCATAAGTCTATTCCCTGTCCTCAGAATAGCAAAATGGCACTCAAATACACACATTACTTAGTTTATTGCCAGTTGTTTTGGTTAGGAACCAGCCACAAGGAACCGGTATGTCAATGTCTATGACCCGGGCCTCAGTCAGACCCCCACCCTGAGTCACCATCAGTCCTCATACCCCCCCCCCCTATACATCTGTTTGTTCATTTGAACCAGTGGGGATCCATGGGGAAATATGTGTGGTCACTGCTTTGTGCAGCTGGTCTTGAATAGCCAGGGCCCCTCCAGAGGTCAAGGTTAAACAGACACGGTGGCTAAGCGAGCATTCGGATTCCTCTGAACACGTCACAACAGGTAAAGACTGCAGATGATCCAGAAGGAATGGTGGGTATTTCAGTGAGAATGGCCTCCTCACCTTCAGAGGTCGAAGGTTAACATCCTGTGAGTAAACCTGGAGGTGGATGTTCACAGGCCGTAGGGCTTGGACACTTGAGAAGCCAGCTCAGCTTCACTTCGGCTGGAAAAGAGATTTTATTTGAGGTGTCCTGATGGCAGGTGAGTTGAATGTCTGCTACTTGTAGCTTATTCTTTGGAACAAACAGACACATTCTCTCTCTTTTTTTCTCTCTCTCTCTCTCAAACAGGCACATACATATATACACCCACAGAAATACAGGCACGTGCTTGCACACACACACACACACACACACACACAGATGAGCCCAAAAACAAATCCTCTCTCTTTTTCTCTCTCTCTGTCAAACAGGCACAAACATTTACACACCCACACAAATAGAGGTACGTGCTTACACACACACACACACACACAGATGAACCCACACACACACAGATGTGAAGCCACACACACATTATCTCCTTTTCTTTCTCCCTTCTCTTTCTCAAACAGCCACAATTATATACGTATACACCCACACAAATACAGGCACATGCTTACACACTCACACCTTTAAAAATACACACATTCTCTCTCTTTCTCTCTCTCCAGCACACACAGACACATCACAAATACTGGCATAGGCTTACACACACACACACACACACACACACACACACACACACACACACACACACACACACACACACACACACACACACACACACACACCTGCAGACGCCCTGCTGATATTAGTGAAGGAGTGTTCTGAGCGTGGGACTGAATTGCAAAGGTCAGAGTGCGTTTGGGGATGTTCCGCTTCGCTCTGGAAGTCCCCTGTCACCCGAGCGCCGCCACCACCCCGAGGGAAGCCAGCCCAAACGAGGTTAGTCTCTCAAGGCTCTCAGAGAAGACAGCTCGTTGCCATTCTAGGACACGCTCGCTCGCTCGCTGGAGGTTTCAACTTCAGAGGTACAGCGCAACACGGCTGAAATGATTGAACCTGACAAAAACAAAAACGCATTGTCCGGAGCAAATGTCTTCCAACCCCCCCCTTGAGAAGTTATGTCTTTTAAAATCAAATAATATACCTGTTCAAATGTGAATCATTCACAGCAACATGACTAATGACAGTGGCCCTGTGAACACAATCGATGGGAAGCAGAAGAGATGATGGATCAATGCAATATGATACACTAGCGTGCTATGGCGGTATCTGTTGTGTTATTATCACGGGCTGGATATTAGATTAGTGTACGAGATGATAGGTGTCAATAATCCCAGTCGGTTGAGTGGAACAGCAAACAATACCCTAAGAGACCATCACAATTGTGCTAAATCAAATAAATGCTAAATCATGTGCGATAGCACACTGTGTTGTTTAATATTATGGAAGAGATAACCCTTTGTCCGAGAGGATGTGGTTTTAGATGGGGATAGATCATTTGTAGTTTTTTATAGTTATTTTCACACTTGTCTCAATACCATGTCCACTTTTTCGAAACTCTTCCCACAGTGTGCCTTACGAACACACACCTGGGTCCATAAGCTTTAGTGCAAAATGCACTGCAACCACCAAAAAACTTCATACTTCACCCATAGTGACTCATGCTGCCAAAACTATAGTATATGCTTTCTCACACAAAACGACTTTGTCACTCAAAGTACAATAACCTAAAAAACAACAACTAACAACAATAACCTCAAAACAACCAAAAGCATTGGAAAATGCATATATTATGTGCTGCTGCCTCCTTTATTTTTGCATAATTTAGTGTAGATATGGCACCTCCTGCAGTACATATTTTAATACCAAACAAATACAGTCAATCTTAAAATTCTGCTGTTTTCATGACAGCTCTCTGCTACATCTCTGGTGTATACTATAGTACAACAAAATGTGTACAGACACTTTTCCTTTTCAGTTCAGTAAGTGAAACAACAACACATGATACTACCCCTAGAAGTCTGCTGTAGCCCTAATGCTGATCCATGGGGTCCTCTGAATTTGGTGTCGTATTTTTATGAACTTCACTTCACATCTACAGTACTGCAACATTCTCCCTCGCCTTGAGTGATGCTCATTTCGGCAGTGCA
>NC_045169.1:3834744-3849744 GCF_900700415.2 Clupea harengus
GATCCAGTCTTATGGGCTAGCTGCATCTTAAACAATGACGTTAGCTTAGCTCTTCTCAGAAAAGGGGACACTGGCAGTTCTTCAATAGTGCATCTGATCCATACACCTCCCATCAGTGATTGCAAGATGTGTTCTCTATGTATTGATAATCGATGGAACGGACAATCACATGTACTTCAGTATTTTCAAAAAATGATAATCCTAGCCAGGGACACAACACAAGGGACGAATAAAATGATTGGACACCCTCAACACCATTGAGTCTGATGAAATCCAATGAATAGATCTTAATGACTACATTGTGGTCAAAGTTGGCTTGCTATGGAGGTTTTTCAAGCAATGTCTTTCTTGAAGAAGAAGAAACCGTGGAGATGGAGGTAGTCATTGCAAGAGAATGTATCGTCCCTCATGCTGAGCGAGGAAGTATTACTCAGTCAAACACTCTCTTCTACTCTGAGCCTGCTCTGGCACGTCTACACCACAAACACAAGATCGGTAGACATCTGATTTAGTGAACTTTCAAACATTGGCTGGAGATGGAGAGGAGCAAAGGATACATTCATTCACTGGACTCGGTTAAGACAGCTGTTGATTTCTGAGAAAGTGATGGAGTTGTGTCGCCTCTCTGTTCACAGCTCCAAAATCAGATATTTCCATGACTCAGATCTCACAGATTCATTCATGTGGAATACAGGGAAGCTATGTGATTCCAAATTGACCTGTCACTTGTCACACGTTGACACTGATTCCAGTGTTTTCCGTAAACAGGTAAGGTATTAATGTAATTTGTATCTAAAAATCCATCTAATGTATATTGTCATGTGAATGATGATTTCAAAACTATGCTATAAAAATATATGAGGATAAACATCATGGCATCAGGTTCAGTGAAACAGTATATTAATGCAATCAGTACAATCCTCTTCAAATGACATGGCGTATTTTCCACCTTTCATAATGTTCTGGGGGAATGCTTGATAGAATATAGTCATTGTGAATTGAGTGCAGTTTGAATCAATTTGCCACGGGTTAATAATCGCCGTTTCTTTCACGTTCATTAACTCAGTTTAGATATAATAGATAATATCCTATTCATATTATAATATTCATTCACCATAGACGCTTCCTGATGATCTGTGTCTTTATTTTATATATGGGGTGATGTTGCTTTGATATGATCAAATGAGATGATATGGTCAACATAGCACACCTGGCCTTCAGTGTAAGGCTTCAGGCATTTGTGTTGAACTTCCAATGGCCAAATGTAATGGACTTTCATTGTTTTTATGTGAAGAAAGACACAAAGCAGAGAGAGAGGGAGAGAGAGAGAGAGGGAGAGAGAGAGAGGGAGGGGGAGAGAGAGAGAGTGAGAGAGAGAGAGAGAGAGAGGGAGGGGGAGAATATATATATGCTATGGGGACGGCTTTGCACTGTGAGAGTGATCAGAGCAGCCCCATGCATGTGAATGAGGGTATTGATTGCGCCGGCGATCAATGTTGTATTTATAACGCCAGGGAAGGCTGAATCAATGCATACCTAATGTGTGAAGCAGGGGGAGGGGGCTTGGGAGGGGCAGAAAGAGGGCAAAAAGGGGCTGGTTGTTGGGGGGGGGGGGGGGGTATTTGGGAGGAGGGTGATGGAGGTCGGTTAAATCATGGGAGCCTGGGATTTTTTTTACTGAACTCAGCAAAGCCATGGCATTCAGGCACTGGGAATTCATCATTAAGAATCCTCTATTCGATCTGCAGACCCCGGACTCGCCACTTGTCCATGCATACGGTTATCTGGGGGAATGGAATTCGAGGTGACATGTCATGCACACATGTCTGAGCATCTTGTAGGTAGAATTAGGACTCCACAGATTAATTCATTCAGTGCGGGATTTAATCAGGAACTCTTACTGTGAAACATAATAATAATACTATTGTGCCTGCCAAGCTCGTCCCGAAGCTCAGGAGCCTGGGTCTTAAAACACCCCTGTGCAACTGGATCCTGGACTTCCTGACGAGCAGACCCCAGGTGGTGAGAATGGGCAAGCACACCTCCTCCTCACTGACCCTGAGTACCGGGGCCCCCCAGGGCTGCGTACTCAGTCCCCTCCTGTACTCCCTGTACACACAGGACTGTGTGGCAACACACAGTTCCAACATCATCCTGAAGTTTGCAGACGACACTACCATCCTGGGTCTCATCTCTAACAACGATGAGACCGCCTATAGAGATGAGGTAAGGGGCTTGGCAGCATGGTGCCAAGACAACAACCTGTCTCTAAACATCTGCAAAACCAAGGAGATGATTGTGGATTTCAGGAAGCTACAGAGGGGGGGTCACAACACCATACACATCGAGGGAGCTGCAGTGGAGAGAGTCTCCAACTTCAAATTCCTCGGTGTGTACATCAAGGATGACCTCACCTGGTCCATGCAAGCGGACTCGGCGGTCAAAACTGCACAGAAGCGGCTTTACTTCTTGAGGACACTAAAAACACTAAAAAACTTTTATAGATGCACCATTGAGAGCATCCTCTCAGGCTGCATCACTGCCTGGTATGGTAGCTGCTCCGCTGCCGATCGCAAGGCCCTGCAGAGGGTGGTGAAGACAGCGGAGCGTATCATCGGCGGCCATCTCCCTTCCGTGCAGGGCATCTACAACAGTAGATGCCTGAGAAAAGCACGGAACATTGTCAAGGACCACAGCCACCCAGGCTATGGTCTATTCACACTGCTGCCGTCTGGTAGACGCTACCGGAGCATCCGAGCACGGACTACCAGACTCACAAACAGTTTTTACCCCCAGGCTGTTAGGCTGCTGAATCAGCAACACTGAACAGTCGCCATCACCTTGTACTTCACACCCATACAAATACACTTGCTACATATATATATAAACCCACATTTTTTTTAATCTTATTTAATTTAATATTCCCCACCCTGGAAACTGCCCTTCTGTATTTTAAACTGTTGTTACTTGTTATATGTTATTTGCTATATGTTATATGTTATATGTTATTTCTGGTATGTTATTTTGGTATATGTTATTTGTGTTACCTGTTGTATGCCGTCTACTGCGTAGATGTCGGCTGCCAAGTCATAAGAATTTCGCTGCGCTGAAGAAATTTGGTGTATGCGACAATAAACACTTTGACTTGACTTTTTGATAAGCCATTGCGTAAACAGTCACACCTCTCCTCCAATCGCTTCCTGTAACTGTGACATGTTAGGGATAATGTATAGTCCACCGGTCATTATCGAAAAATGAATCCTGACAGGAATTTATGCAGCGGCCATTATGAAGAAATATTGGTCCTCGGAATGTTGGGGTGGCCCATTCAAATGAATGGAACATTCTGAAGCATTCTGACGAGCCGTATGATAAAACCTGACATTGCCTGCACCACACCCATGACCTGGACAACAACTTTTTCCTCAGATGGCTCTCCGAGATAACTGCTTAATGAGAGTTTTAGCACAAGCAGATGCAACAGGAAGTCTGTTAGCTGGGTAAAACATACAAGCAACGTGAAAACGGCCCGTGTTAACACATCTGTATTGAAAGGAAAGGAGTGACACTGCATAGCATACGACATCGGAACCACAACTCTTCCCTGCCTTGCTTATCAACGACTGACGGCATCACCAGCTAACGAAGCAGCTCTCCCTTTCCTTTCATGGACTGGTAATTGGGCACACCTAGCTAGCATAGCGCAATCGTTTACACATAGCTAAGCATCGGACTGCTTAACTTTGTCAATGTTCATTTATTGATTTGGTTGTTCACTGAACCTTGTTGTTGTGATACCTTTTCATGGTTAGGTATTAGGTCGTTGGCCTCGCCACACCGTACGTGAGTTGAGGTTTCTTATGCTTTAGACAGACGCAGGGTCTTGCATGCAAATCAACCATCCTCTTTTCTTACCTGGCACCATTGTCCTATTTGGATTTAATGTGCATACTTTGATTTTGGTCATGCACATAGCCACTCACGCGGAGAGTTAAAGTCAAAGCTCCCACCTCACACACTCTTTTGTTTTTGACCAAACATGTGTGCTCATGACTGCGCATAGGAAGGCAGAACAAAGAAACACACACACACATTCTTTCTGTGCCCACTCGCACATACTCACACACACACACACACTCTCTCACACACACACACACACACACACACACACTCTCTCACACACATACTCACACACACACACACACACACACACACACACACACACACTCTCTCACACACATACTCACACACACACACTCTCACACACACATACACACACACTCCCCTTTACTTCATTAGTTAGGTACACCCAGATGGAATATTTATTGTGTGTTCTACTTTTGATAATTTTGTAAATTAATGGTTTTGATCATATATGCTAGAGAGAATGCTACCAAACTCAAAGTCTTTGGCTATAGTTAATTATTAATCAGTTCCAACTTGATAGTTTAGTATATTTTATGAGACTAATGACACTGATTTATGAGACTGATTTGTAAGTGATCTTTTATTTTGACCACTTTGATATACACCACACTTTGACTGGCGCCTCAATGTGTCCAACCTAATTGATCTGCTGTTGTGTTGAATAGTTTATGCCTATCCAATTGGGGGAGATCTCCAACCTTTTATTGGTGCTGTTGTCAGGATAGTTCCAGCATTATCTGGGTGGCCTAGTGAGGAAGGTATTAACATTTATGCACAATTGCACTCGCATTTATTTGGCACCTGTCCAGAGCCATTGTAATTTTGTGCCGTCTTTGTGAGCATGGTACCTATTGTACTATTATATTGTACTTCCCCTGTGTGAGGACAAAGGACTAATGAACCTACAATCTATTGGGGGATTGATCAATGAAAATCATTTTTGGATAATTATTCTTACTTTTACTTAAGAATCATTCATTCAGATTGAATTCAATTCTAAAAAATAAGATTGTGAAAATAAACAATGAACAATGACAAATCAAACAGACAGAGGAGTTTTTGACTGGCGTAGAAATAACACTTGTGCAAAATGGCTGTTAAATTCGTTATGGTGGCTTGCCTCATTGAGTGCGTGAGTCACACACACACACACACACACACACACACACACACACACACACACACACACAGCATCTTAACAATAAACACCCACCCACACACACCGCCCCCAACACACCGTCAGCCCCCACCCCCAGGGACACGGCAGATGAAATGACAGTTGGCGTCGGAGACGACGGCTCTCAAGACCTTTCCCCACTCACGGCAACTCCGGGTCTTCAATTAGCATTTTAATTGTTCTGTGTTTTGCCGGCGTTCTCTAGTGTGGCGGGGAGTCAGCCACAGGCTATGCCTTCCTCCAGCTGATCTGGAGATAAACACCGTCTCGGCGAGAGCGAGGAACTCGGGTGAGGGTGGGGGATGAGTGGGAAGTTTCCTTCCCTGGTACGCCCCTCCTGGTTTTGAACAATTTTATCCGTTAGTAAAAAGCCATTCAGATGTCTTTTCTTCTCAGCAACACGTACTACCAAGGCAATATCTTAGGGCAGAATACACAGTCTTACTGGCTGGTTTGTAGACTGCAAGGCCAGCCGGTGATGCAGCAGGGTCAACTGTATAGAAATGACGCGTGCTGTATGATATGGTATACATTAAGGAGGACCATAAGAGCGTGTGACGCAAGTGACCCAACTGCCCCAGACCAGCCCACACTCATCTGCTCATGGACTCGGCAAGGTGCTGCCACCACCCTGCAACTCTCTCACCCTTGGTGTCGGACGCAGACCACTTACAGAGCCTTGCCATGTCCAGGTGTGGACAGACACATGAAGTCAGGTTTCATTTCACAAGTTATTTGCTCAGAATGTAACACGCAAGCATGAATACCCAACAAATGATGACCTGTAAATACAGGTAAGACAGTGATGAGGGATCACTGCATAAAGCCATCGTCATCATATAAAACATATCATAATAAAATTATTAAAATGACAACTGTAAAAAAAAAGTGTTATCATTTCCACAAGATATCAGTCACCCATTACTATATGCACCCATAATGGTAATATTTTTTCCCGGTGCTGCATCATTTTTGAATGCCAATAACTACATTGTTTTGCATTTCTTTTATCCTGTGAAAAGCATTCTCCTTCTCTTTCTTCCTCTTCCTCGTCGTCTCATCTCCAGGGGAAGCAGCAGTGAATAGACTTTTAAGAGCGGAAGAGAAATGCAAATGGATCCTCGTGGCGTCTCATCCCCCCCCCCCCCCGCCCCCCCCCTGTCTGTGATTGCAGGGACGGTGGGGCCCCGGCGCGCTGCTCGGGGAATTACAGGCTTCCGAGGCAGCCAGACAGGATTGTGGGCTGACCTTTTCCTCCTTCTCCTTCTTCTGCCCAAGATATGTAGGCTTCCACTCATTATCTGTTAAACAGAGGGAGAGAGAGTGGGGTGGACCGATGGAGGAGGGAGGGGGGGGAGGAATAGAGAGAGAGAGAGTGGGAGGAAGACGAGTGGTGTGGGTGTGTGTGTGTGTGTGTGTGTGTGTGTGTGTGTGGAGAGGGGGGGGGGGCGTTTTTTTTTTGGATGAGAGTAGTTGAACAGCAGACGGTCCCTAATTTTGACTGTAGTTCAAAATGGACATAGCCTTTGAAACACTTTTTTTCATACTGTCATCACACAACACTACTTTTCAATATTATTATAGCTGTTTATGTTTCTGAATAAAGATCCTTGTTTACTTACCTGTGTGTGTGTGTGTGTGTGTGTGTGTATTTGCACGCATACAATAGTGGGCGTGGAGGTGTTCTGCGCATAAGTGGCCGGTGTGTCTCATCGTGGTCTAACAGTGGTAGCCCTTTCCGTGACCCATGACTTCAGACGGCAGCCGGTTGCTCAGGAGGTCCCAGGCTTCAGCTTGGCGGACGGACGGACGGACACGCGGAAAAAAGTCTTTCCTGTCCAGACCGGCTCCCCAGGACCCTGTAACATTTTACAGCTTTCTCCTGACCGGGGAGTTGACTCCGAGAGATCCTGCCATTCTGTGATTCGGTGTTTAAGTTTTATAGCGTCCCATGTTGGCCTGGGGGCCCCTCGCTCGAATACATCTCTTTTCCAGCTTCGATCAGTCATGGCTCCAAATGACTCCAGTCATTGGCCTTAGTTATACTGAACATGTATTTATGGGGTGTGTACCGCGAATGCTGTATATCTCAGGTTCGCAATCCAACTGTAGCGAATGAGTCAATTGTGATACATATTTCCTTTTTAGGTCTTGTGTTGGATGTTTTGTCTGCTTAGTCTTTTCACCTGAGCCCACCCGTTTTCCATACAAGCAGGAGGTAAGAAGAAAAATGTCAAAGATGTGTGTCTGTTGTCGAACTGTACTTACCAGTCCCTCTAGGAAAAGTCATGGAATTTCTGCATTATTTGCAATTGAAAAAAAATACTCTAGATCTTTGCAACAAAGTGTGTCACTTTTAGCCACAACAATCACAACAAACCCTTGCAAGACCCTTGTGGGGCTGACTTACTGATAAAAAGCTTTCCAAACTTTAATTGCATCAAGACATCAACACGGATGTCCAATTTAGCAGAAATGGAGGCAGCAGCCATGGCATGGTGAGGGATTTCCACCTCTGCAGCTGTAATGTGATACAACTGTCACACAACCGGTCCTTAGTTATGAGACATGCATGTTACAGCCAGTCAAATGCAGATACTCTCGTGTCATGTGGCAGTCATTGTAAGGGGCCGATGAGAGCAGAGTAAGATGTTTGTGCAGGACATTAATAAAGGTTCTTAAACGAGCTAGAAATACAGCTTAGGCCTTTAAGGAGGTCTGACCAATTCTGAACTCTACAATGTAGTTCCCTGCTTTATCGATTGATTTATCGAACTGTATGATAATATACATGTTAACACAAATTATTCATGTATAGTCTTGTTGCACCTGAGAAACATAGAGAAACGTAAAAAAAAAAAAAACATAAAACACTTTCTTTACTGGAATCACTGTGATGCCCTCTTGCTTCTGTCTCAGATCCATCTTTTCCTGTTCCACAAAAACATGATGAATGGAGGCTTTTTATTTTTTGCTAGAGCGAGTGGCCAGCGAGAGTCCGAGACGGTAGATCACCTGGAAAAGTTCTGAGGCTTCTGGAAACTTTCCGCATGGCCACTTCGTCAGCCCCTAAAGATGTCATCGAGCTGCCGCCCCAAATGCTCAGGTCCCGCTGGCCGCCACCCGGAAGGGCCATTTCCCGGAGATTTATGGAGCGAGCGACGAAGGGGATTAATGAGTGGGAGCACGAGTGCAGAGAGGACGTCCAGGGATGGGCCGTGGGTAACAGTTCCTTAAAGCTCGCTTCGCAGAGCTTGGCGCTAACAATGCTAACGTCACGGGCTGAACCCTGAGGGATAATTGCAGCGTCTGCACTTTCCCATGGGGTGAACTGATACGAGGCTGAACGTGAACGTGGCACCATGAGTGATAACGGTTCAGCAATTAACACCAGAGCGCCTCAAAACACAAACTGTCCCCTCTGTCCAATCAAGGCTCCCAAATCTGATTGAAATATTGGTCATTTATTTTAGCATTTGCACGGATGAGGTATAAATGTTGGCCTTTGTTTGTATACACACACTTTTCTCAGCTAGTAATTAATCAGTTTAGAAAAAAAAAGAATCCAGTCTCATCAGCATAAATGTCACCTTCCTGGTGTTTCTCTTCCATATGCATCTATATATTCTATGATGTATGCACTAAACAACCCCCCCCCCACCCCCGAGATTGTTTTGACTTCTCATTTAAAATCAGTATTGACATAGTTAAGTTTACAGTGGAATTAACATTTTTCTCACCTTCTGCAACACCAACAATTCCTCCCCATCCAGTTTCTACCTAATACAGTCATGATTGCCAACTTACTGCTGGCCTGATGGGAGTGCTGGAGTTCAGGCAGAGTTGAACTGTTGCTGTAGTGACACTGTTTGCTTGTAGATCGGCCATAGAGACCTTATATTTAAAAATGACATGCTGCACATATCACGTATTATTCTTTCTTTGTTTTTCTTAGGGTAAAATATTGCTCCGTGGCAAGGATCATATTAAGTGTCCCACATGAGGCTTCAAGGGTAATACCGCATGAATAAAACAGTTGGTTGTTTCTTTTACTGGGCCCACTTTGTATGAAGCAACCAACTTCTCCTGTATAAATTAATGATTAAAGTCCAGAAGAGGGGCATCATTGAGGTAGAGTCCAATGTTTCCACAATGGCGTGGTGTGTACGTCGTGGGACGTGCCATGACCGCTATAGAATCGCTAACATGATGAAATAATGATGGACAAAGAGGCGATTTATTCATTTCAGTATAAATATTGATTATGCTAAATATTATCCATCTGAAAAAACCTTTTGGGATCCATACCCACATGTAACATCATACATACATATTCCTCCTACTTATTTTATACATTTAATTCCCACATTGAACAAACAAATATAGTTAAATATGTAATTCCAGCAAAGATGATAAGATGATCAGCTTTTTCTCTCAAAAAAGGATTATCCTGTGATGATCAAGCCTCAGTTGTTACAAGTAATTATGGACCTTTTGTGGCAACTGTCTGTTTGGTAATTGGCTGTCTGTTTTAGCAAAGTTAGCATTGTAATGATGAGCATGCTATTAGCTAAATAACTATACATGTAGCATGAACTAGCTAGCTTTGTAGAAATGTTGGATTTGATAAAATAACTACGAATGATAGCAGCTCTAAAAAATAATCTCAATCCTCATAATTATAGGGAAGCTTTACTATATCATATCTTAGAAAAAAAAAAACATTTTGATGACATTATATGGAAGCTGTAATGGACATGGACATTCACTGGAGCCACTATCATTCTCACCACCCAAGAGCCTCCATCTTTGGGAAAAGCCAGCTCTTTAGTTCATTGTCTTCAACATTTACACAACAGTAAACCTCCAGAGGACCATAATGTCATTAGTGTGGCCTTTCTATGCTTAAAACCACAGAGAAGAGGCTATTTGTGGCTGCCTGAACTTTCTCTCTATTTCTCTCTCTCTCTCTGTCTCTTTTCTCTTCTCTCTCATCTCTCTTCCCCTCTGCATCTGTCATACTCTATCTCTTTCTCACTCTCCCTCTTGTTGTGTGCGTGCGTGCGAGCCAAATGTCACTTCCAACGCAGCCTCGACGCTGAGGAAAGTATTAATATTTCCTGCAATAACTCGGAGCCAAAAACACACGACTCAAGCGAATAAACAGACAGCGTGAAAAATGAGCCCCCAGCCATGTTTGAAATATGGACGTTGGTACACACATATTTGTCTGCATGCTGAATCATTTAATCCAATCTTTCAGAAGAGGAGTATGGAGGTGGTAGTGGGGGCGGGGGTGTAGGGGTGTGGGTGGTGATGGTGGTAGGGTCGGGTGGGCTGGTATGGGACTCTCAAGCATGTGTAAATTTATTCTGTAATGAATACACCTTTTTTTTTTCTTCCCCTCCTCCTCTTTCTTCTCCTCTGTGGCAAAAAAGGGGGAAAAGTATAATGAATGGTTTCCTGAATATGGGAGACACATTTAATTTCTGCGACGGCGGAGGAATAGAATTCACCTGCTCTGCTCGGGGAAGTAACCCTTCAAGGAAGTGTGTGCTTAATTAGAGACTGTTTGATCTGACACTGATTTGGTAATGCTCTTTAATCACCAAAATTACATTTTCCTGTTAGCCTCGGAACAGGACTTGCCGCCCGAATCCCATATTAAAATATGCATACCAGAACGCGTCTCGTGCTTGCTTCGCTTTTAATCCAGACATCATTAAGGAGAGGCGAGGCAGAAGTGGAACCAATTTTTATGGCAGGGAAAAAAGCGAGGGGGAGCGTCGGACAGGGCAACACACATTTGATATGGAAATAATCATCTGGACAATACATATTAAAACAGCAGGGGGGGAGTGCTGGAGGGTGGGGGGGGGGGGGGGGGGGGGTGAAGGGGGTGGGTGAAGGGGGGATGCCGTGCTGGTGCTCTCCCCGACAGCAGACTCTTGATGTATGGGCGAGCAAATTTCATTAGGGCCCCCGAGATGGAGGTGTGCTTAGGCCCAGGAATAGCGCTGATGTTTTTTAATTTGTCAGGTAATTCGTTCCGTTGTGATTGAGGAAAGTGCTCCTGTAATTGCGGACAGTCAATCTGTGCCGAGCGGCGGCGAGTGGAGAGACAGAGAGAGAGGGAGAGAGAGAGAGAGAAAGAGAGTTGAAAAGAGAGAGAAATAATAAATAAATAAATAAATAAATAAATAAAATAAAAAAAGGAAAAAGGAAAAAAATATGGCAGAGAGGAAGATGGAGTGGGGGAGGGCAAGTGAGAGATCTGGCAGGAAGAAAACAAAAGCGTGTCTCCGAGACATCATGGCATAGCACCTTCACATGTGCCATATGGGCGAGCACAGTGTGATCTCAGAGCATGGGGCGTTCCTGTTGGCTATGTGTCACTGGTCCTCTTTCCTCAGCGTCCTGCACTTCTGCATTCACTGCTCCTGCCTGTTTGCCCCCTTAGACCCCGAGACCCCGAGACTCAGAACACAAGACTCGGAGGCCTATTAAAAGAGAGCAGACTGCTGGAATGTGTGGTTGAATGGAGAATGATGGTTATGGGCTTCTTCCAGGCAAAACGGTGTAAAGAGTCCTGCAGATACCTTCTGTGACCACACATACAAATAACCTCCATTCACAAACCTGGCAGGGAGATAGATAGGTGAGCGAGTCTGGCGCGGGGAGGACATCATTCAGAGAAATTCCAAACACTTTTTCCTAAAAGTTTGAATAAGCTGGGGGGGGATCATAGATCATATCATGATCTCAGATCATAATGTATCCTAAAAGTCTGAATATGAAGGGAGACGTAAATCATATCAAGATCTTAGATCATGTGTAGAACTAAAAGTTTGAATAAGCTGGGAATCGTAAATCATATCAATCTTAGATCATATGTGAAATTAATTGTAAATGAGGTAGCAAGCCGAGCCTGTCCTATGAGAGTCTTTATGAATTGTTTATTAAATGTGTCTTCAATGATTTATGAACTGTTCATTTTTCTAAACAGATTTGAATTGGGCGCAATACGATGATCATATGATGTTATCACAATATTTCATTTCACACATAATGCCATGTCTGTTGCGTATTCTTCTCAACATCTGAGAATAATCCATAAAACATTCTAACAACAAAAGATACGATACTGTTCTGATGCCTTTTATGACAAGTGTTTATAAAACATTTATGCAATACAATAAATAATCCACAAAACATTTGTAACACCTAATAAAGCCACCCAACATGAACAGCATCGTAAATATATGGTCATGGTTTTGTACCGTGTCCCTCTTGTGGTGCTGCTCGCCATGGAGGCAAACCACAGAGTGGGCCCAGGGGAGACCAGATCTGGCCGCTATCTGAAGGCTGCCTGGTTAACAGCTGCATCACCTCTGCTCAGTGATTTAATCCCAAACTGTCCAAGCCAATGGAGAAAACAGCAATACACAGGAATACAGAAATGTTCGGGAACAAAATGTGTTGGCTTTTACGAGCTCTTTCTGTTTTTCTTCTTTGTTTTTGACATAGTGAGGTATTGGCTGTTAAATTAAATTCCTACAAGTATTTTCCTTGTGTTATTCGTTCCTCCTATTCAAAGAAGAATCTACTCTCGCTGATATTATGACCTCTCCCAGACCCTGAAATAGGACTGTCACCATTTCTGCCTCAGTGTGATTTTCAACTTAGTCCTGGTTAGGCTGCAGAATGGGACTGTAATGAGTGGCTAGCTCCTTGCAGACTCTAAATTGCCTAATGTCCCCTAATTTAGATGCTACTTTGCGACTGCCGATTTGGTGGATAATTAGCCTCCAGTGAGTGCCTGAGTGCCTTGACCGCCAATTCGAAAAAAAAAATGTTCTCACATTCAAGATTAGCTTAGCTGTCTCGTGCTAAATTGTAAGTGTTGATAGTTAATTTTACACACTGCCTTCTCATAAAAGAACACTTTTTAGAGGTGTAGAAGAATGTCACATCTGTATCGAACTGAAGATAGATAGATAGATAGAGATGGATAGATAGATTGATAGATAGATCAATAGATAGATAGATGGAAAGGCAAAGCAACGAAAGGCACGGCACGGCAAGGCAAGGCAAATAAATGTGCTTTACATGAATAAAAGCAAAAAAGAACATCCAAAGGAAAAATAAAAACATAGTGAAAAATATATAGTTAAAAGAATTCAAATAAAAAGATACAATATGATTAAAAAGAAAGTACAAAGTGCATGAAGTAGTAATTAAAAGAGATTAATATAATTAAAAGATAAGTGATATAATTACAAGTAAGGTGCTGCAGTGTAAGTGCAAGTTTAGTGCTCATTCGTAGGCACATGAAAAGAGAAATGTTTTTAACCTGGATTTGAAAATGGCACATCTAAGATCCTCTGGTAGTTTGTTCCAGTTGCATGTAGCATAACAGTTAAATGCTGCATCACCCCATTGAGCTTGGACTCTGGGCTCTCCTAGCTGACCTGAGTCCATGAATGTAAGAGCCCTACTCTTTGTATTCTTTAACAGATCATAGATGTACTCAGGGCCCAACCCTTTCAGTGGGTTAGAGACTAATAGCAGCACTTTAAAGTCTATTCTGGAACTAACTTGAAGCCAGTGTAAAGATTCTATACGACTGGAGCAATGTGCTTTGTTCTCTTGGATAAGGAGCGTAGCAGCAGCATTTAAAAATGATCTGCAGGCGTTTAATGGTCGTTTTGAATAGACCAATTAGGAGACCATCATAGTAGTCCACCCTACTGGAAATAAATGCATGGATCCGCTTCTCTTGGTCTTTTCTAAGCCAAAAAACCCTTCATTCTGGCTATATTTGTAAGGAGGTAGAAAGCCATTTGGCGATTGCATTGATATGACTGGTGAAAGTATGATCTGAATCTATGAGAATGGCAAGATTTTGGAAAATTTGCTATAAACATTGACACAGTTAGTCTATTGGGCAGTGGTCAGAGAGACAGATGTATGTATCATCTGCATAACTATGGTAATCAATGTTGTTAAATTTGGCTCAAAGGCAAACATAAAGCATATTACATACACACTCTCTCTCTCACACACGCACACACACACACACACCCACACACACACACACACACAGGAATAAAGCTCATCTTAAAAAGCAACAGAGCTTGTGGTTGTCATTTGCATGAGGAAGTTTGTGCGGCTGCTTGATTGGTCACCATAGCAACAGAGTGCCAGAGCTTCACCCACAGTGCTGCTCTCATGCTCTCTCCTCCTGTCTCGCTCCTATTCTCTGGGCTTCTCTTCAAACCAGTCGCACTGGCGAGCACTTCTTACAAGCAAATCTCAGCCGTCCACAAGGCAAACGGTTGAATATTATCACCCGTGAAAAAAAGGCTCACTCAGGGATGATAATCAGCATTTTCCACCGACTCAATTGTTAAATGTTAATGTTAAGCTGGGGCTTCTGAAGAGTGGTCTTAAGGCTTTCCCTGCCTCTGAAAAACCCAATCAAAAAGTTCTCAATGTGTCTCTGTGGTGCTGTGTCTCTCTCTCTCTCCCCTCTCTCTCTCTCTCCTCTCTCTCTCTCTCTCTCTCTCTCTATTTCCCTCTCTTGCTCCCCTTCACTCCCCACAGAAGCTCATTGGCCTTGGCCAGGCTGTAATGTGTGGTGCCTCTGCTGCCACAACTCCTGCCTGCTCCTGCCTGAGTGTGTATCGATCGCCCGCTCCGCTATATTACACTCAGGGGAGGTGTCAGCTAGAGGTGAGGGGAACTGTGTGTGTGTGTGTGTGTGTGTGTGTGTGTGTGTGTGTGTGTGTGTGTGTGTGTGTGTGTGTGAGAGAGAGAGAGAGAGAGAGAGAGAGAGAGAGAGGGGAAGGGAAGAAGAGAGGGAAAGAGGACACCATTTATCACAAAAGTTGCTG
>NC_045169.1:3854744-3877244 GCF_900700415.2 Clupea harengus
TTCCAGGAAGAATGAATTAAACGGCTCTTGCAAAACAACTGATGACTGAATTTTTTTTTCTGTTTTGAATTTTATGTATGGTTGTTGTCATTCACTTTTCACTGCTGCTAATGTGCATTTCACAATTCTTTTTGTTTCTTTTTATTCATGTTCCTAGAGCAAGGGTATACATTCACCTACGGAAGAACACTGAAACTTTGTTCCTGAAATCTGGATACCATGCCTCATTAAAGATAGAAGTGTTTGTTTATATTTGAAATCATTTGTAAATATATTTACTTCCACATGTCGTTCTTAACTACCGGGAGGATCGTTTATTAGCTCATAGATGATGGAAATTAGCTATAAAAAGTGCATCAACCCAGAGTCATGGTGATGTTTTAGGGATCAGTGCAAAAATGGTTGGGAAAGACTTTGCTGAACCCTTCAGTTTAAGAGTAACATAATCATATCATTATCTTGACAAGACAGATGACGCAAGCCACAGTGACAATTAATGTCACTTTCATGACAAACGATCCACCAATGTCATGTAACCACTACCAGTCAAAGTCGTGACGGACGTTATAATACTGGATGGCAGTTTATGTCATGTGTTCCAATCACTGCTTAGCACATGACAAGTGTTGTAACAGTCTGCATGACACAACCAGTAAAGACCCTCAGACAACTCATGACACGATACCTGGCACAGTGTCGACGTAACAGATATGTCATTACAGATCAGTCTGATGTGCAGATAGTTTAAGCAAGGCGATGATTTAAGATAAAAAACAAACTGTGTGATACTTTGATTATGGTTCCAAATATTTTGAGGGTTTATAATACATTTGCGAAAAAGAATTTACAAAACAAATAATACTTTTGAAATGTTTTAAGCTGACACAAACACAGAAGACAAATGTGTGGTTTGGTACACATTTTTTTAGTCTAAAAAACAAAGTAACTCAAAACATATTGTTCATTTCATTTAGACACTAAATGCAATTCTTCTTGTAAATATTCAAGGCTCTCAAAAAAAGAAAGGAAGTGACCTCACAAAATCATCTCCGTGTGCATCACTTTTACTCCAACTTCACACAACATCGCAAAGCTAAAGGGAATCTTTCGCACAATTTGAAATATGAAATATATTTCAATATGATATACATTATATTCCTGAATACATATTTAATGTATTTATTTAATGACAACATTTCCGATGAGATGGACCATCCACTTGAGACCGGCCCAGGAGAGAGGTCGAGTGCAGAAGCACTGACAAGGGGTGAGACGTGGAGAGGAGAGAAGACGTAGGAGTGGAAGAAAGGAGAGCGAAGGAGAAGTAGACTGAGACCTAAACACAGCGCATGTGATAACATATAATCAGAAAAACACCCCCTCCGACACTCCTTCAGGGCAGCAGCATCGAGCCGCTGGTGCCAACTGAAATCTCTCATTGCTACTTTCAAATGTTTCGAAATATTGAGAACATTTTCATGAAAAATACACTTGGCTCTCTGCAGACAACTTTTCCTGCCAGGGAGGCATTTCATTTCTTCGACCGCAACCATTTTGAACCGCTTAGGCTTCTGGGCAGGGCCAATGAAAGAGCGAAGGGCTTTGGAGAAACCCCACCAACAGGAACACGTACATTTCCAGTCTTCTTTCCCCCCGACAGACAGACGGGGAGGTGAGAGAGGCATCTCTGCTGGTGCACTCCCCCGCTGTCAAGAAGCGACCGGCAGGACCCTGGGTGCACTCGTCCATTAGAGGAGAGTGGGCTTGATCCGAAGTGAATTTGTACATGACGCCTCTGTCAAACATTCTCCTGCCCTGCCCTGCCCCCCACCTACCCTCTTTCTCTTTCTTTACACCCCCCCCCCCCTCCCCAGACAGGGTAGGCAGATGAGAGGCGCGTGCTGGGGCAGTGAGAAAAGGAGGGGATGGTAGGGGTATCGATTGGCTGCTCACCGGCGGGGGTAAGGGGGTGGATGGGATGGCAGGGGAAGGCGGAGGGGAGGATGGGGGTCGGAGGAAGCCGACGGCGGCGGCGGTCTTTCCTTACAGGGGTTCGCTCCAGCCCGGGCTTATCAGTAGACCCTCCCTGGGGGTAGGGAGCTCGCTGCATTTTTTTTCCCTTTCAGATTCTTCCCACTCTCCTTTTTTACCCCACACTCTCTCTCTCTCGCTCTCTTTTTCTTTCTCTCTCTCCCCTATCCCTCTCGCTCTCTGTCTTCTGTCTGTTGTTCCTTATTTTCATTCAGTAAAGTCTCTGTGCAAGTCTTGAGAGAGGAAAAAAGAAAGAATATATATATATATAAGCAAGGTCAAGAAAGGTCATCCTTCCAGCAGTCAACGGTATGGTGGAGTTGGGAGGGAGGGGGGGGGGGGGGGGGGGGGGTATAGATAGCTCTCAAGAAGACAGGCCTGAGAGCCTCCGATATCCCAGAATGCCTGCCGCTGATAAGAAAGTGGGCCATGTAACCTTTGGTGAGGCACGTGACGAGAATGCAGACGGTAAGCTCCGCGACATAAAGGAGGGGGAAAAGAAAGATGCTGCACTTGAAAGATGAATTCAAAGACAGAAAAGGAAGGGGGGTTGGAGAGAGAGAGAGTGGAAGAGTGGAAGAGAGAGAGAGAGAGATACAGTAGGACGGGTGTTGGTGAGGTGGGCGAGGCGGGGAGGGGGGGGGGGGGGTACAAAGATAAGGGAAGGAAGCTGTTAACTGCCAGAGTGGAGGAAGCAAGGAACAAGGGAGTATGGGATGGGAGAGAGACAGGGAAGGAGAGAGAGAGAGAGAAAAGTGAAGTGAAGTGAAGGGAAGAACTGAGAAACGGAGAAGAGTGTTAGGGAGGGCTGTGTGGAGAACAGTGCAATTTCTTTAATAGGCAACACAATAGGCACAGGACAGAGAGAGATTCTGAGACCTTGAGATAAACTGCCATAGAAAACAGTGTGGAAGTCCCTCCCTCCACACACACACACACACACACACACACACACGCACACACACTACACAAAGAGTGGGTGGAAAAATGGGAAAAATAAAGGACAAATATAAGGCATGCATTTACTGTCACACAATGACAGTTTGGTCCAATAACAACTAGTGCTGTGGTTCAGCCCGGTGCCGTCAGCTCCGTCCCTTGGGGCTGTCCTCTCTGCACAACCTGGAGGTGACAAGCGAAGTGTCGCACAGTGACTTTCACCGGTTTATGACATAGTAATTTCAGGTCAAACCCTCGCAGGTGATTTGAAAGTGAAGCGTGAATGAGGAAGTGTGCGAGGGCTCGGATCGGTACATTATGGACCTCGGCGCCTGGGAAATTATACTTGACCCCATTGGCTGCGCTCTTGTAAGTCGGAGATCGTTTCAGCCTACCAGAATTTCTACCAGGTGGGATTATGGGAGAACGTGACATGGTGCAATGCTGGATTCTCTTTCTCTCTCTCGCTCTCTCGCTCTCTCGCACGCTCCTTCTGCGTCGATTTAGCTTTAGTGTCCTTGAGTCGCGCACTTAACCTGCTCAAGGACACTTAACGGCTTCCATGTCTATTCATCTGTAAAATTGTGTGCATGTGAGCGCCACCGTAAGCGTCTGCGTGGATGAATGGGCGAGAGGGGCCCTCTTGTCAGAAAGTGTCTGACGCAGATGATTACAGCCAATTTCAAAGTCTCTCTTAACTGTGCGACCCCGCTAAAAGCGTTGGCTCGCGCGCTAACACCAATTTCGAGGACCGCCGTTTTCCACTTCAATAACAGGTAAATTAGTTCCGTCTTATTTTATTTTTCGGAGAGAGAGAGAGAGAGAGAGAGAGAGAGAGAGAGAGAGAGAGAGAGAGGGAGAATAAGAGAGAGAAGGGTTCATTTCGAGAAATGAAGAAAAGCGGGCACAAATGGCTGCTGTGGTTGGGCCCGGCTGGTTGGGGCTGGTTGAGGTATCTGCTCTGATGCTCCGCTCAGCACTTCCCTGACAGGCTCTGCTAACACGCGTCAGTGTGATCGCCTCGACGGGGGAATAATTGACCCTGAACAATTATTACAATGACTGCTCCCATTTTTCTTCCCCTCTCTCTCTCTCTCGCTCTCTCTCTCCCTCCCTGTCTCTGTCTCTCTCTATCTCTCCAGCTCTCTTGGTCCCCCCATCCTCGCTCGCGCTGAAAACAAAAGCGGAGGAGGACTTGGGGGCTCGCGCGTGGCCGATTCTGGGCGAAGATGCCTCACAAATGAAGTCCTTTTCCTTCAGAGGGCCCCCTGAGACCGTGGTGCCATTTGTTTTCATTATCTTGACAGCCCCACCACTCGAAAGGAGAGAGAGCTCTCCTCCCTCCTGCCCCTCTTCTCCTCTCCTCTCCTCTCCTCTCCTTGTACCACTTTCTCTCTCTCTCTCTCTCTCTCTCTCTCTCTCTCGTTCTCTCTCCCTCTATCTCGCTATCAGAGGGCACATCATGTAACTCAGGGCTGTGCCACACGGCAGACGTTGGCCGTCACCGCGGGGGCAACAGGGGCGATGGAGATATCTACCCAGGGAGTGAAGCTTCGCTTAGGGGCCTCGCCGGTGAGCCTTTTTATACCGTGGAGGAGGGGGGGGGCGCTGAGTTTTTTTTCCTCTGTCTCAGTCACACCCGTGGACATGTGGCTCCTCTTCCAAGTGTTTGTTATCAATCTGGCCTGTGGTTTCCCCACTCTGCAGACACACATTAAAACAGCTTGCAGTGAACCACCCACCCCCCCATCCCCCCAGCATCGCGACTTCATTAAGTAAAAGCTGAAGAGACTCGAGGGGAGGGAAGGGAGGGGGGGGGGGGGGGGGGGTTCTCTCAGGACCATGCCCTGGCATCAGACAAACTAACCCATTTTCATTTTGCAAATTTCGCTTCTCACCTCCGCTGAGAGAGAGAGCCCGAGTCGCCACAAGCACTCATATAAATGCAAAGCTGGACTTGTTTCCCTTTTTTTTTTCATCCAGATTAAGAGTCACACTGACTTCGAGTCACGTCCTAAATGCTTTCTCATTTGAATATAAATGATAACAAACATTTCTTGGAGCCTCTTTGCCTTCTCACTCTTAAGACTAAATTGCTGTAATACATTACATTATGGAAAATTCATTACATTATGACAATCATTCAAATTATGAATGTATTTGAAATAATACGTTAAGGTAATATGCACTACTAACAATGCATTCAGAAAGAAAGTACAACCCTCTCAGCACTTTCTCCCAAAGGAAAACACATTGACATTTACATTCAGTGATATGAGGGCATTTTTGTGTTTTTGTGTGTTTGCCGCAGTGCTTCCAAGGCCGGTAGGATAAACAGTTTGGTCCATATTCACCGTGTTTAGGTATGGCTAAGAGGAGCGTGGTGAGTGATGAGCAGGTTTTAACCATGCCAGACCCAAACACAGCCTGTAAAGCCGGCTTTATTTATATCCACTCTTTCCTCCACGGGCCTGGAGCTAGCCATTGTTTTGGAAAGAAGAAATTACAGTTCCTTTCGCGGGCCAGTTTGTGTGTTCCTGAATCAAAGACCTCAAACATCAACACGGCGCAGAGGGGTGTAAATAATCAGGGCTTTCTGCTTATGTTTCACAGTGAGGGACTTTCTCTTCCGGCGTGCGTGCCGGTCTGCATTGGGATAGTGCCTGAGAAGGAGTGATCCAAACGTGGACGAAAAAAAACCTTCATAAATTAGCGAGATTAGGCGGGTTGATATGTGTGTACATTTATAGGGGACCCAAGATATGCCAGACAAAAACGTCACGTCTCTCTCGCTCTTTCTCTCGCCCTCTCTCTGTGTGTGAATGTGTGTGAATTGTTACGCATTTCAGATGTACAGGTAAACGCTCCATTAGATGTTACCTGGCCAGATGCTTACCGTGACACCATTTTAATCAGTCACATAAGAGTATTTTAGTTTTAACTATATTACACCAATATTACACCAACATGCTGAATTACTGACCCTTACATCACACACTTTAAAAAATGTTTTGTGCATATTTAATTTCTGGCTACATCCCATTTATGCAAATGACACAGGTACTGTACAGTTCTATTTGAATTCAAATTGAGACAAATTGAGACATACTATGGCACGAGAGGGATTTAAGATTTACTGCACTGTAAGTACATGAAGTGGATATAACTGCAAGAGATGTGTGTGTGTGTGTGTGTGTGTGTGTGTGTATGTGTGTGTGTGTGGGCATGTGTGTGTGGGGGGGGGTGTGTGTGTGTGTGTGTGTGTGTGAGAGAGGGAGAGTTTTCCACCAGCCCCAGCGCTCCACACCGCCTGATAGCCAGTCAAGCAGAAAAGTGAATTACTCCTCTCCTCCATGACTGCTTAATTCAATATCTCCGATGAGCTGCTTTAGCCCACCATCCTGCGAAAGGGCGTGCACGCACACTCATGCTGTGTCACAAAACATTACACACTGCAGACGCTATTCGGCGCTTCTCCACGCTCATCCCGGAGCTTATCACTCGCTATTGGCACTCGGAGGAAACTCTCAAGAGGTCTTCCATTTTTGAAGTTTTATTTCTGATAGATTCCCCTCAGCCCTTCATTGAGAGGAATTATCACTCGGTGATGTATATTTAGCCCCTCTTGCTGTCAAACCGCTGTAGAACACCCATCCCGTAATAAAAAAGACAAAACAGGCATCAGTGTTTTCCATTGGGTTCTCTTTTCTTTTCTCTTTTTTTTTTTTTTTTTTGGTACGAGGCTCGCTCAAGGGCTTTAAAACAATAAAACAGGAGTGAGCGGAGGGGATTTGAGCGTTACGTGTTATCCCGTTATGCGGCGCTGGGATTTGGCGTGATCATTCTGGGCACCTCCGCCGCGGTGGGTGGGCGGGCGGGCGGGCGGGCTGGCTGCAGGGCTCCACTGGCAGCGCTGGTGCTATCAGAACCTTCTCCATCAAAACTCTTTGAAAAATGTACTTGTAAATAGACTGTTTCACGGACAAAGTTTTGGGAATAAAACATACACATTTTCAAAATATTTCCAACCTGACTTTGCACCAATTCGGTAGAATGGCCCATATAGACTCTATAGGCTGTTTCTACACATTTGTTCCTGCATTTGTTCTTCTAAAGAACTTTTGCATGACATACCTACATCCTGTCATCATCACCTAGGTGGACTGTGTCTCCCTGTTCTTGACAATGATTGGTTTGTAGACGGGCTATCCTTCTCATTGGTTGACGCACTGCTTCTCCTGATGGCATCAGACAGGTTTATCCTGCTGCCGCAGTTCCTGTATGTTCAGGTGCTTTCCTGTCCTCTCGTATCCTCTCTCTCTCTCTTTCTCTCAGAAAATACATTTTACATTGTTGACATTTCATTTCTTAGATGGACCAAATTATAATGAAATGTCTCGTCCTCCTCCCCCGTGTGCTACTGGGCAGCTCATTTAGACTTCCCTTCGGGTCCTTCTTCTATTGTTTGACGATAGCCTGTCTTAACTTCCTGTAATTGGTTTCGAAAGACTCAACCATCAAAAAAAGTGTTTTCAGACTGCAAACAAACCGAACCATGCTTCAGTTTGATCTGGACTAACAACACCTCTTTTGTTCAGACCAAATTGTGGTCCTTCGGTCCTGACCGTGGTCCAAGGCACCTTAAAAACCTGCCATTTTGGTTCGGACTAAACTGAAAAGTCCAAAGGTCTGGACCAAACAAGGTAGGCATGATAGCACCCTAAATGCCCTAATCTTTTTTTTATTCAGATGGGCAGTTAAAGGAATCTAGCATCCTACTAACTATTAACTATCGATATATTCGTGACTTGCACACCACTATCACTGACACCTGACACGGACCTACAGTAATGTGTGTGTGACACATCTCAATCAGTTAAATCTAGTTTAATCTGCATCTACGAAACATTTCTCATGAGTGAGGGATTTTTCTAAACTGGGCATATGATATCAGCTCTGTAACTTAATCTACTTTTGTTTTATGGAAGCTGTCGTAGCCATGCATGTATGAAATGATCAGAAAAAAATGGAATTGGTTATAAAACCTGCTCCAGGTGTTATGACAGTTAGTAGAATTACCACACCGATAAATACAAAACTTGTTGGCTAGCTAACACAATGAGACTAGGCCAGGCTGATGTCCCTAGCCCAGGGGAGGCATCATGCTAACTTGAAGCATGTAGCTAATGCAAATTTAGAATAGCTGCAAATATGCTCTTCACATGTCATGTTCCTATAAGCTGGAGACATTTACACACCTTGTTTTCCTATCTCAGTGTGAGAGGATGTTTGTGTTTCAGCTTCAACCACTTTACCGGTACAAAATCAGCATATATAATTTTTCTCCTCACGCTGACTGACCGTGTGAGCTAGCGTTGGCATAGTAACCCCATCAATTGAAGACAGACTTGTCAGCCACAATACACAAGACACAACTATTTCCAAATAATTTCCTGTAAACCCTCTCTGATTGGTATTGAAAATAAAATACAATGATTTGTTCATTGAAGATAAAAAAAAAAACTACAACACAGCTGTCTTCTTTCACTGACATTCAGTTATGTCATGGCAAACCGCTCAAAGTGGAAAATTATTCTGAGCTAAAGAAAAAAATCTTCGGGACTACAGTCCTTTGCCCCCTCCTCTCTCTCCTCATTTTGAATGAATGGATGGTTTTGCACGTTTCACCATCAGTGCACGTGTACGTAGCATGGAAGCGTGTAGTGTGACCGACCGAGACAGCCTAATGATCATTAGGCACGAATGTGACCACATCAAATTTGAACTTGCACACTCTCAAACATGTGCAGCCATTTTGGTTGCAGTCTGGAGCCCTGGCTGGTGGGTGGCAGACTCGACCCCACAGGCTCACGGGATGCTTATCCATTTCCTACCTCCACAGCAGAAGCATCCAGGCAACTGTGATATCTCAGGGTGGCTGGCTCCTCGTGTTTAACACAGCTTGGGAACGTTCACATGTGGGTCCTGGAACCAAATGACTGCCTACCTGCAGTTGAGACACGTACATGACTGAATGCTGATTTTGTTATTTAGCTATATTCTCTCGATATACAAGCAACCTGTTATTAAGTCATGAAAAAATCTTTGTCACATTTGATCTTTTTTAAAATCTTTTCTCAGTTCTTCAATCTTTGTATTGGGGGCATGTGGTCTTCAGAAGATTGCAAACACAAGTAACAACAAACCTATGGCTTTCTCTCTCCAGTCCTACACAGCATCTCAATATGATAGCTGTGTATGCAAGTCATTTCCATGTGAAACTCAAGTCCTTCATCCAGGCCACAAATGAGCACTTTTAACACGGTAAACAAATTCCCCGGGGAAGATGGCTCGCAATCTGCCGGCGCAGGGTGGTGGCATGTAAATGGGGACCAAATAGATTATTATGGCACCACGCCTGGCAGTGGGAATGTGCTCCGACTCCAGACTGACTGCTGCACAGGGAGAGCGTCTATGGCCATGGAGCTCAGATGGAACACCACCGCACCTGTGACCACCAAGTCATGTGACCACCAAGACATGTGACCACCAAGACATGTGTCCATCAAGACATGTGTCCATCAAGTCATGTGTCCATCAAGTCATGTGACCACGAAGACATATCCAGGGTTTTAATGTATTTTTCTTTTGTAAACATGTCCAGCGAGGATACCTGTATTTGCTAATTTCATTGACACAAAGCAAGGTACAGTACAATCAAGCATAAATGGGTTGAGTGATTAGTAGTTGTGGCAAAGTTATTCTGTATCAGCCAATCACAATGACTTTACCATACCTTATTCCAGTTCACACGGAGATCAGTAATTGCTATACAATAGAGCAAACAACTTTCTGGTTGCAACAGAGCAGTTTACGCCAGAGGAGACAGAGGTTTTTGCTCGGGAGGTCTGTCCGACATGAAATCATTAATATGTTTCTAGGAAAAAGGAACTCATTTATATATGGAACTCCCATGTCTGTGTGCAGACAAACCCCAGCATTGCACTTAACCGCTCATGTTTGCGCTTAGAATCTTGCTCATGTTTTGAAATTAGCCATATGATTTTGAAGTCGTTAAATTAGCTTTAGGTCATGCGCAGCAAACCCATCAATAGAATTAGGACCCATAAACTGGTGTTATGTGTGTCTGTAGCCATCTCAACAAAATTAGCATGATGCACTGAAATTAAGCCTAGCTAATTTGAGTTAGCTAGTTAGCATTGCATTCTAGATCGACATACTAGTCACTAAACACTGCCCCAACTAACAGTTAACTTGCAAAACAAACAGCATACATTTTTTTAGACTGCACAGTAAGTAAGTTATAAGAAAACACATAACTGACTGTGTCATATGTATATCCCGTTCGTATTACGTTCGTGTTCACTAAAGTGCTGTGCTACCTCTATCATTGACACTTATAGACTGTTTGACAGCTAAAACCCGCTTTGATATTTAGTCCAGCCCCTTTGTGAAATCTTCCAATGAGCATTCAGAGATGGGCATGACAAAAACGAATTAATGAAAGACTACAGAGCCCTCTCATAGACTCACAGTGAAGCTGAGTAGTTAGCATGTGTTAGCTCCTATGTAGCAAAAATCTGAGTTTCTGAGTAAAAAAAAAAAACTGTATGGCAGTCCTGACGAATAATGAATTTGTATAATCTCAAAATATATTAATTTGAACCAACAGCGAGAAGTAATATTGACACATATTGATACATATTTTACTGACAGATTTCATAGACACACGTTTAAGGGGTAAGCCGTGCTTGCCATTTTAAAGCAATTACCAGTGCTCAGACATGTATCTCTGCTCTGGAGGGCTAAATGACGTTAGCATAACTGCCTCAGAAGTGGGGGTGGAGCAGCATGTGTGGATCGGGGGCACATCCAGGCGAGGCAAATGCATCCTGTGTGGCGGAGGGGGGGGGGGGGGGGGGGGGGCCTTTCATGACCACTTTCCCTCCTTTTTCTTGCTGCCTTGATGGTGTACCCCTCTTGACTCGCACCCCTCTCCACCCTTCACTGCCCCCCCCCCCCCCCCCCCCTAGCACCAACTGCCAGACTAGCAGTGGACTTCGCCAACAGCTGCTCGGTCCAAGCAGGCGCATATCAATGGACCTAATTAATTGGATTAATGGAATGAGTCCCAGGATTGTGTGTGGTGGTGATGGTGGGGTTTGATGTGGGAGGGTGTGTGTGTGTGTTGAGGGAGGGGGGGGGGAAGAGGTTACACCAGCGGGACGTTGAACTACTGGCCATTGGAACCGGGATGGAGTGGGGGGTGTTGGGAAGGGGGTTTTTGGGGGTGGGTGGGTGGGGTAGGTCTCCGGGGCTGTCTGAATATGGATGAGACAAAATTGAGTTAGAACAGTGGAGACTACAGCATTCATTAGACCGCCCACCCTCTGAAGTAACGGATTAATATGCGCGCCATTACTATGCAAATGAGTCTTAATGAAACGCAGAAGCCTTTTTTAATCAGAGGAAGAGCAAGCAGATGCTGGCTGGGTTCGGGGTAGAGGGGTGGGGTGAGTGCATGTGTGCAGGATTTGAAAGTGTGTATCAATGTGAGTTTGTGTCATTGTGTGTGTTTTTTAGGTGTCTGTGCTTGAGGAGAGAGAGAGAGAGAGAGAGGAAGAACAGAACTCCCAGTGCTCCCTCACACAACAAAAGAGTGTAATCTGAGTTTGATGGAGTCCGGTTTGTCTGCTCCTGCTCCAAGTTAGACCGTATGAGTTCTAGCTGTGATGTGGCGTCATGGGGAGCCAAAGGCAAGACAGGAGCTACATGTCTCCACAACCTCACTCCAGCTTCAGCCTATGACAGGAGCTCCATGTCTCCATAACCTCACTCCAGCATCCCCCCCCCCCCCTCCCAAAAAGCCCCATAACATCCTATGCTGCTAGACTCTGAACACTTTCACTCTCTAAGTATACTTTTCATTTTTTTTATCTTTGTATACCTTTCCATTCTGTCTAGATTGTGCTTTAAGCAGAAAGATGTCGTCATCTTTGGCCATACACTCCCGGTCATGCTGCTTTTCCAGCACAGAAAGAGCCAACTAAAATTGATCTAACAAACATTTTGTGAACCGCTAAATTCTGGTTATTCTAGATTATGTAATACACTATTAGAGATTAAGTAATACATATAGTGCAAGAGAAAGTTTTGCAGTTCTGCCTGTGAGCTTAAGTCCCTCTCTTGACAGATGCCTTTCTAAGGAAACATTGACTTTCATAAGGATTTAGAATGTATCTGTGATCTGCGAAGGACTAAAATACTGCTGTGCCCTTTCTCTTCCTCTCTCTCTGTTCCTCTCTCTCTCTCTCTCTATCTCTCTCTATTCCTCTCTCTCTCTCTCTTCCTCTCTCTCTCTCGCTCTCTCTCTCCCATCTTCCCTTTGCTCTCCTCCGCAGCGTTCGCGTCAGTGCTGAACGAGTCTCAGGGTCCTGGTGGCAGCGTTAATGACTGCTCCATGGATCCTCGTGGTAAGTGGCTCCCCGTGGTTTCCTCCACCTCCGCTCGCAACCCCACACAAGCCCTCTCTCCACCGCGCCTATTCTTCAATCCCACGCTCTCTAAATATGCAGGGGGGGGGGGAAGAAAGGGACTCTACTGTAAATGCCACAAAGGAATAGAAACCTCAGTTATCTTATAGATGTGGGTTTTTTTTTGTGTTGGTGTTTTCCTTACAGGAGAGTAAACAAGAGATCTATACAATGTATAAGCAACAAATGTTCACAGTAGGAGCTTGCTGTTCACTGTGTAGGTTAATGAAACTATAGTATTTACAGTATCAGGGTCCCTTTATGCGAAGATGTAAGGGGTGTTTGATGTGCAGATGTACAACAGTGATGGTTTGTGGGGCTGGTTGTTTAAAGTTTTGTGGAGTGTTGGCAGATAGGTGAGGAGCGACACCCTCAAAGTGAATAGTGCTCTCTAAAACCTTTTATGGTGTGTTAAAACATTTACTGTTTCATTTTCGGGCGCTCCATAAATTCTTACAGCACCCCCCCTCACATTGAAATGAACAGGCAGAAGTGTCCGCCACTTACGCCACGAGAGCTTTGACAACTTGAACAAACAAACCGTGAATGGCCTTGTAAATGTGTGTTAGCTTCTAATAAAGCCCTTGGAGATGTTTTAAGGAGGCGACGCTCCTAGTGGCTGTTCTCCTGAGGATGGGTTCTGGGAGCTGGCAAGTGGGATGTGTCTCTGAAACCTCGGGAAGAAACCAGATTAGGCTGGCCTTCCTCCTGGACCGTTTGGTTAAGAGCCAAATAAAGATTAGAGGGAAGAGGTTGGGGTGGGGGTGGGGGGAGAGGGGGAGAGTTTAATCACATTATCTCTTGTGTTTCTCCCTAATGTAGTTATTTGGGAAAGAGATGGAGATGAGGGTGGATGCTCTCAGGTAGACACACACACACACACACACACACTCTTTCTCTTTTTCTCTCTCTCTCTCACACACACACACTCACTCACACAAACACAAACACATTCCTATAATTTGCATCAAGACAGGCTTATTGCTCATTGCTATGGTGAGTTTTTTTTTATTAGGGAACCCAGTGATGAAGGAAGCAGGGAGAGGAGTTTGTAATGTTTGTATTAGGGTTTAATTACGTCGATGAGGTGACAATGAGGGAGATGAGCGATGATAATATGACCCCACTGTCTTAATTAAGAGATGATAGGACCTACTGCTTTAATTAAGGGAAGCCATTTTGGAGCCGTGGCCTGGGGGGGGACTACATTGCTCCGCAGAGCCAACCCCGTAAGCCAGCACTGATTAAAAACAGCCAAACAGAATAGATCTTCGCGGAGTAAATCAGCGCTGTGAAGGATAGTGTGTTGTGCGCACATATTTTGGGATTCCAATTAAGTCTGTGCTACTTTATCAGGGGTGAGAACGGTCGTGGTTACGAAGTGGAAAACAAAACAAAAACACATCCTCAAATATCAACACACCGATGTGAGCTGAAGGAATAATCCAGGTTATAGTTTCACTGGATGATTAAAAAATGGGGTTTTGCTCTTGAGATGGTGCCCATTAGTTAAGACCAGACCTAGCAAGGGTAGGGTGCATACAACGACAGGAATGTTTCCATCTAGAATACATCCTAGAATGCTACCTAGAATCCACTGCTAAGTGATCTCTTTTCTAATCATTTCTGTCACCGGCTTAAAGTAAAGGTTTAAATATTGTCTGTGGAATACACGAGCCAGTGTCCCAAACCCTCGCCATTCTAGTCATTATTGATATGACTCCGTTTTATTGAGTGAGGGAAATGAACACGTTTTCAACATTCAATCAACATACATTAAGTCCCATTATGGTCCTTCAAATATGAATATTGCCTCGAGAGATTTTGTAGCACGCCTTTACCAAATATGATTTTGCTAGTGAGTGTGAACACAACCCTCAAAGGGTTGCAAAGAGGTCGTTGACTTGTCATGCCTTTAAGCGAGTATTAAAAAGACACAGCACACACGTAGCATTAGCGCGGGGACTGAAATACTAATGCAGACACTATGGTGTGTGAAGACTGAAATGGTGCAAAAGACACTTTTAAATGTTATTCACACCAGGCAGCTTTGAAACAAACAACGCATTAAGAGTTTGCCGTTCACCTTCAGCCTGTGTGTGTGTGTGTGTGTGTGTGTGTGTGTGTGAGTGTGTGTGTGCGCGTGTGTGTGAATGTTTTTGTGTATGTGGAACCGGACTGTGTGTATATCGGTGTATATTTAAATGTGTGTGTATGTGTTTATGTTTGTGTGTTTGGGGTGGGGTGGGGAGGAGTGTTAAACCCACACACAGAGGCCTGCTCAGACATGGTGTCACTCTCTGCTCACACTTTCCACACTCAGCACCTCCAACACTCACAAGCCCCGAGCCATGAAAAACAGTCCTCCTCTTAGAGCGACTTTTCAGCACCTTCCTCCTTTCAGGCTAGGCCAGCGCTCCACCCCTCCCTCCCTTCATCCATCTCTCCCTACCTCCCCCTCTCCACTCCTCTCATATGTAACCTTTCCTCCATCACACCGAAAAAGAATATTTCATAAACTTTTTTTTTTTTCCATATGAAAACAGCCTCGTTTTTGCATTTCTGCTTCCCTGGCCATTTCTTTCGGTAGACACATTAAGGAATAGCCCAGATGCAGGGTCGTCTTTTTTCTCTCGTCCTCAAGCTCCAAAAGCCCACCATCTCTGCGTGTCACAGAACGTACAGTATAGTGTTTGTGGAGAGTAAAACCAAAAGGGAGACTGAATGCTCCTGCATGGACCCAACAGTACGTCACCATTCCAGCTCTGTTTCTAAATGGGCAAGGTGTCTACAGTGGCCATCTGTTTGATGACTGACAACCACTAGGACCCTCTGGTCCAGCGCTGTTTATTTCACTTTCTTTTTTTTATTGCCATTTTCATGAATGTTCTCATTAAACTACTGAACCTAGACAGGCCTTCTTTAGCTCTTTAAATTGCGTGTGTATTAACACGCGTGTGTAGAGAGAGAGTTCTATGAAGGGACGTGTCTCTAGCAGGAATCTCAGATGCTCTAAAAGAAAGGATTGCTTGTCGTAGTTTAAACTGACCTGGGATCTGAACACCTCCTGTGTGTTTGGTCGTGTCCAGTTCCAGCCCTACTGCTGATTATTAACCTGCCTCATGCCAACAGGGGTTATGAGAAAGCATGAATGGCCTTCATTAATGCCATAATGGAAGGTAAGACCTTGTCTGGTAGTGCCCTTGTTACATTACTGTTATTACTATGGTAATATGCTCTTCTTATTACCACTAAGTGTAGTGAAACACATTCATTTGTATTGTGTAAGAGCACACTTATATTCTTTTTATACTTACCCAAACAAAAAACATTACTATAAACTTCTCTATATGTGTACTTACCAGTCTGATGGTGCTCACTATTAATCACTTTGTTATGGTGTACCACGCTATACTTTATAGTGTCATTACAGTGGAACAAAGAGACCCAATGGAATTCATTTTTTGCCTATGTTCAGAACCCACACAGTTTATTGGCCTACAACAAAAATGGAGATTTTCTTTTGAATTGTTAGAGCCCCAGTCAGTCTTTTGCATACTCTAATCTAATCTTGAGATTCTTACTGTACACTTAGAACCGCAGATATAGCTGGAGAACTACAGTAGAGCCTGTTCATTTGTCCAGTTGTATCCATGGCAATGGGACACCCCTGCAGTTAAGTGCCTATCTGTAACGGCAGGCTGAGGTCAGCACCTGTCACATTTTTGTTCTTAAACCAAATCATGAACTGAAATAAAAAGCAACATTATTCATCGACTCTGATACGGTAAGTTGACGGCTTCCGTTTTTTTTTAGATGACTGATAGGAATTCAGAGTGGAGTTCCTCCAGCTGAAAGTGGTTAATCAATCTCCAAGACTTTATTGATTAGTGGCAGTATTTTTCTGTATAAAATTTCAATAATCTAACGCACATCCTTGCGTTGACAATATGACCCTTTTCAATATGACATTTCAATTAATATTCATTTGATGGATTTCAAATACCCCTTCTGCCTGATCTTTTGTGTGTGCATGTTAATAAGTGCTGTGTGTGTCTATGTGTGTCTCTTTCAATGAGTCTGTGTGTCTGTCTGTCTCTTTGTCTCTGTGTTTGTGTGTATGTGCCAGCGCATGCGCGTGTGTGTGTGTGTGTGTTTGTGGTTTGTATGGTGTGTGTGTGTGTGTGTGCGTGTGCGTGTGTGTGTGTGTGTGTGTGTGTGTGTGTGTGTGTGTGTGGTTTGTATGGTGTGTGTGTGTGTGTGTGTGTGTGTGTGTGCGTGTGTGTGTGTGTGTGTGTGTGTGTGTGTGTGTGTGTGCGTGTGCGTGTGTGTGTGTGTGTGTGTGTGTGTGTGTGTGTGTGCGTGTGTGTGAAGGGGGAACATGAAGAAGCCACTGGGCACCCAGGCCAGTCAGATCTCATTGTCATCACACTGTGTGTACAGCCCCCATGCACACATGCACTCTCACACACACACACACACACACACACACACACTCACACACACACACAGACACGCACACATGCACTCACACTGCCCCAGAGACATACACTGTGGACGCTGCTGCGGATGTGCCAGAGCTTTGTCTCTGTGGAAGCACTAGCGTGATGAAGCGCACAGTAACCTACAAATACGTCACTCGTGTCACACTTAACCTAACACAACGCATGCATGCTGGGAGTTATTTACAAAGCCAGTTTGACAGACACTATATATTGAATATTACAGTCCATACAAGAAAAAATCAGGAAACTGTGACAGAAACTAGTATCATTTGTGTACAGTGTATTGGTTTGTGTATATTGGGGGGGGGGGGGGGTGTAACTTGCTTATTGTGTATTGAACCGGTATTCCAGATGGTCATCGTGGGTCTTTGAGTGTGAATGACTGTGGCCTCTGCTGGGAGGAAGCGAGAGCAGACTTGCTGGCCGGAGTTAGCGCGGCTTTGGTTAGCGTGCGCGGAGGGGAGCGGGAGAAGTCTGAATGACAACAGCTGAACCCTCTGGCACAGGAGTTTCTCATTTGGGTTTGTTGCAGGTGGTTCAAAGTTTTCAATTTCACACAAGACAGAGTCTATTTACCTCCATAGCTCTGGACTCTGTTTGCTTTTACAACGGTACGACGGGGGGAGGGAAAAAGGGCGAGCCTCCTTTCCTGATAACAGTTCTGTTTGAATTACATGCACATGCGTCAGCGTCAGGCACAGCCGCTAATTGTACGTGATGAGCACGGATAATCACCTCAGTTCAGTCTGACCTCTACAGCTGTGGAGATGGTGTGTGTGTGTGTGTGTGTGTGTGTGTGTGTGTGTGAAGTGGGGGGGGGTATACCATATGAACACACACACTTACATGCACATGAATGTACACCCCCATATGCACATACGTGTGGATATACAAATCCACACACACACACACACACACACACACAAACACACTGTCTGTATGCATATACTGTATATCTCTCTCTCTTCCTTCTCTCTCTTCCTTCTCTCTCTGACTTCTTTATTGTCTTGAAACGGTGGGCTGTGGAGTGGTGGTCAGAGAGGGTGGGATGGCAGGGATGGAGTGGTCGGGTGAGAAAACGAGAGCATTGGTGACCGCAAATTAGTCGGCGTAATTGCATCTCTCCCTGCGCCGGGTTGGTAATTTCTCAGGCCTGTTTGGTGTGGGCCGTGGAGGGTTTGTTTGTTTTGGTGTCAGGGCCACTTAGGCTCAAAATGAGGACCTCCAGTGCACACGCGGACCCCCGAGCCAAACGGCAACACCACAGCCTCCCACGACTCCTTCTCCCCTGCTGGGCCTCCCACCTCTGGGGGGGGGGGGGCAGAGAGAGAGAGAGAGAGCAAACAACAACAGAGAAGAAAGAGAGGAGGTGTGTGTGTGTGTGTGTGTGTGTGTGTGTGTGGGTGTGTTTGTGTGTGTGTGTGTGTGTGTGTGTGGGTTTCACAGTGCGTGCGTGTGGGGAGGGTGTAAAGCACCAGCCATTTCACTCCGTTAACAAAATTGCCTTTTGCTTGACTTTCACAGTTGTGTCGCTGCAAGCGAGTTAACCTCCCATAAATTATTAGCTGTAGCATAATTAAATAACCATTAAGAGGAGTGTGTTTGTGGGTGAATTAATAATTTATGCTCGTGTCACTTGGTTGTGTTTTCTTAGAGACCAAAGGAGCGAGGAAAAAGAGGGGGAAAGGAAAACATGTAGTTAATTGAGTGAGAGGGATAAGGAGGGGTGGAGAAACAAGTGGCAGATTGAGGTAAGAGCTACCTGCAACCTAGCCCATACTGAACACATGGAGGAGGTGTGAGCTTCAAGGATAGTGCCAGTCTAGAATTAGAATTAGAATTAGACTAGACTAGACTAGAATTAGAATTAGACTAGACTAGACTAGACTAGAATTAGAATTAGAATTAGAATTAGAATTAGACTAGACTAGACTAGACTAGAATTAGTCACATTACCTATGGACACACACACACACACACACACACACACACACACACACACACACACACACACATATATATATATATATATATATATATATATATATACAGTATGTATATGTAGATAGATAGATAGATAGATAGATATACACTATATATATTTTGTCATTGTGCTCAGTGATTTTGTATATACATCAAGCAATCCAAATGTTTTACTTCTCTTGGTTTCTCTGTCCTATCTCAGTCCAAATATTGGCTGACGCCTAATTTCATCCTCCTATTTGGTATATCTTGATGGGTATCCATTTCATCCATTAACTAACAAGATCCACAATCTCTGCAAAAACAAAAATAACTACATTACCCATCACACCGATTAGAGAATGACCCTTGGGGTTGCTGGGTAGTGTGGGCTCTTTCCTGTACCCTGCCCCCCCCCCCCCGTCTCCCACACAGGGCTCAAAGAAAAGGTCATGGGTGGCTGCCGCTCATTAAACACTCAAATGTTTGCTAATTAGACAAATCCCATTTAATTAAACGACCCATAATTTAGCTCAAGAACGGGCGAGGCGATGGATTAAAAGGGATTTAAATCGGCTTTATTCCTATGAAAGAGACAATAACAGCCCACCTACACGGCTGACAAGGCTGGGAAAAATGATATGAAATAGGGGGTGAGAGAGAGAGAGAGAGAGAGAGAGAGAGAGAGAGAGAGCGAGAGAGAGAGAGAGAGGCAGAACAACGTTTGACAAAGTTATCTATGCTTGTACAAACTTTCGCTGAGAGTAAATCAAATCGTTAGCTCCCTCCAAAAGATATGGTTTGGTTTTTAAAGATGATCAGTAATTTTAATGATCTACCCAGTGAAGTCCTTCACTTCAGCGCTACATTCACTGTACTGTGGCCTGTCAGAGTGCTTTCCCTTTTGATTTAAAAGCTCACATTTAAATGCCAGGTCGGGAAGCAGTGATGAATGAGGATGCTTGATTTATTGCCCTTCTCTGATTGTTTCACCAGACTGAAATGACCACATCACAAGCTGTGTTGGCTATCACTAGTCCATGCCACTAACAATCATGGATGCTCCTGTGTTCCTGAACACAGCCTTCTCGTGACAGGGGAACTAGGTGCACTTCAGGGGCCATTTTTCATATTTACATAAGACAATGGTTTGCAGATGAGAGCGTTTTTTTTTTTTTCTTCTCAAAAATGTGCCAGCAAGCGAAGTAGGCAAACAAGCATAAATCAAACCATTAGCTCTGCTGCTACAGTGTGGTCCTCTGGATCCGGCGCTGCACTTCGAGCGCGCATTGGAGACTCAATTTTCTGAAGCTTCATTGCATCAAGGTGGAATACAAAGACAAATTAGCTGCCCGCCCACATCTCGTGGGGGCAAATTAAATCTCACTTTTAGATTTATTGTTTTTTTTGTCCCCCTATCTTTTTTTTGCTTTTTTTTCTCCCTCTGCAGGAACTGTTGTCTTTTTTGGAACAGCTTGAGTTCATTGTTCCATCCAAAATATTGGCAGATATTTTCATGGTCTACCGTAAATGCACTTGGAATAGGGCAGTGCCTCGGCCGATATTGTAAATTTAGGATTTGGTGCACTGATGTGTTTGTATCTCACTGCGTGGTATAAAAAAGGACAGATACTGAGCCAAGATGAAGGAAGTTTTTTCCTCAAACCTTTGCAGACATGTTGAGTGTTCATGTAATAGACTTTATATTTTATCAGAGTAGTACCAATATAATATAATATAACGACTCCTTAGTGTAGAAACCCTTGTTTAATTTGATACTTCTTCAGACAAATTGACAAATGATTTAAAAGTATTATAAGACCCATAAAATACAGCACCGTATTTCTTGATTTCTTGAACTTTTGTGGACAGCAGCACGCTCTCCTCCCGTGCTCCTGGACTTGAGCTGGTAGAACAAGGTGTTAACCACACCAAGATCATGGGTTTGACGCCCAGGAGGCAGACATACTGTAAGTCACTTGTCTGTCAGGTGGTGATAAAACTTACGGTGTCCCCCGAACACACTGCGCTGGACATGCCTGACTCCAGACCTGGGCTCTCCTGCTAGTCCGCTTACCACCGCGAATCTACCGCTGCCCTCCTTACACACATCCCGGGACTCGTTTGAGGGAATGGTGGCTTTTTTAACTCGGGGCTCTGAGGTTAAGTGTTTCCTTCTGGGGTAAGATGAGCCCTCTGCTCCTGCCGGTCCGAGCGGTCGTAATCCTCCGGTCCTGACCGCTGCCAATAACGCTATATAAAACAGCAATCATCCCTGCCGCTTCTGAACCCGTGCCTCGGCCGCCCTGGCGTACAGGGCCTGAAACAATATTGTCCATGGATCGCGGCGTGCGATTAGGCCGAGAGGCCGTGGTCGTCTCCTTGGCAACGGGGCTACTTTTACGTGTTATTATACTCCTCGAGCAGTCCATCAAGGATGGTTTCAAGGCCAAAAGCACCTTCTCCTGCTTCTGTTATGCAGATCAGGGGGTGAGTATCCAGGAAACAGGCCAGAGAGAGGATCCAGGAAGAGAAATAACAATGAGTGGTGTCTGCGCTGATCTGGGAACAGAACGAAAGAGGAGTGTATGTGCGTGTGTGTGTGTGTGTGTGTGTGTATGGGTGTGTGTGTGTATGTGTGTGTGTGTGTGTGTATGGGTGTGTGTGTGTATGTGTGTGTGTGTGTGTGTATGGGTGTGTGTGTGTATGTGTGTGTGTATGTGTGTGCGCTGTATGTAACCTACTCTATGTGTGGGTGTGTACATTTATGCATGGGCGCTTTAGAGAGAGCAGGCACCCAATCTGGCATGAGTACAACTTACAAACTCAAAATATTATGGAGACGCTGACATGTGCTACAGCTATGGCATTTTTAGAGCTGTGAGCAGTTTTAATAACTGGATCGATCAAGATCATTATAGTCAGTACATTAAACCGACTCTTAATCGGCCGCATCATTCGAACTCTCTCTGCTCGGAACACACCGATTTTAAGAGAACATCCTTGTTTGTAGCCGAACAGCCATGGATATTGTGGTCTTTGGCCCCATGAGATGACAGACCCATTTCAATATTTGGTTTCAGCTGCCCATCGTTATTAATTTTACAGTTAACTGGGTCAAGAGTTGAGAGTTTTTTTTCTTGAATCTGGAACATGGGCTTATAGGGATAGCTTTGGACTTTGAACAGCATATGGTAAATTACTCTCCGATCAGGTATGGATCTATGGCCAGTTTCTGTGAAGGTAGTTTAGTGTTTAGCAACAGTTAATTAATAAAAGCAGGTTAGCACCTCAAGCTAGTTCAACATATGTAATGTATTCCCATTTGTGTCTAGCGCACCCATAGTTCAGTGTGCTTCCCAACCACGTCACAGCCCACTTTAATCCTCTTTTGCACACTACCTCAAATATTTATCTCTAATCAGCTACACGAGACAGCGCCAAACGAATCATTCTATACACACTCCCAGCATTGGACACATTAAAAACTCCCCGGCGCGTTTGGCTTT
>NC_045169.1:3882244-3889744 GCF_900700415.2 Clupea harengus
AATTCTTAACGCACAACATCAAAACATTTAGTTGCATTTATAAATGCCATACCTGCATATTGCAGTGTTTAAACAATCATGAAAAGGACTCACTGATTGCTCAAAATAAGACATCAAGGTAATGATTCAGCCTAGTGTGATATTAGGCTCTGATTTATGTATTGTCTTTCTACCGTGACAAAAATGAATTTACAGTTATTTTCAGTCATTGAGCAGAGTAAACTTGTAAAGCAAGAGCATTATTTGTTAAACCAGTGCCATGCATATTGCAACAATCTGATGCATTCTATACGCAGTACATGTGCTATAGCCTGATTCTTTGCATTCGGCTACAGATGCTACGCATTCACATTACGGCCATAATGGCCAAAAAACGTACCCTGCTGGTGACTCTCCTCTGCTCTTGCTGTGGCTGTTCCTGTTGTCTTAACCTCACTTCAAGACTTTGATCAAACACTACTGCTGCTGCCTAGTCAACCATGTGAATAGACTGTGATTATTGTCAGCGGTTCTGTTTGTTTTTTTTGCAATTCAATTATCTTAAATACAAATATTTGTACAATAAGTGTATGGACATTAGTCATTTCAACTGCCTTAAAGGTTGTGTGTGTGTGTGTGTGTGTTGCTTCAGGTGTCGATCCAGTTGGCACACAGTGACTCTGTGTGGGAAGCCAGTGCAGGTGACAATGATCCAATTAGCCAGGACAGCCTCATCAGTGAAACCACAGAGGTGGCTGAGGTTTCAAGAGTTCATTCACGGTCAAAAAACACTCTGTGTTTGGTTCTTGTGGTCACGGTGGAATGGATTAGTTTGCCATCAGGTACGCCTGTGCCTTGGAACGAGAGAGGAAACTCATTCTCTCTCTCTCTCTCTCTCTCTCTTTCTCTCTCTCTCTCTCTTACTTTCTCTCTCTCTTTCGCTCCCTGCCCCATAATGCTGTGTCATTAGCTAAAGTAGGCCCTCATAAAATTGAGTTATGGGTCACGTTTGGGGGGATTCCATATGGTGCAAGTGATCCAGAAATGGAACGTGTCACTCAGACCCCTCTGAGCTCGACATGGGCCGACCCCACGGGCCAAAAAACCGCAGCGCCTCCTCCTCACCCGCCCCATTAATTGATTTTAATATGGGGTGCGCAGAAGAGGGGTAAAAATGGCCCCATTCATCCCCCTGCATCCACGGCCCGCTCAGCCCCCCCACACCCGCTCGCTCCAGGCAGGCTGGGCCGCCACTCACGGCCTGTTTGTTTGGACTGCAGTTAGTGTGTGCTTCTCTGACTTACCTCCTTACTCCATCACACTGCATAATACTCGCACTCTTTGCCCCGTAGCTCTCCTTTCCCTCGCGCTCACATTCGCTCGCTCAATCGCTCTCTCTTATTCGCTCGGGTTGGTTTTTTTTAAGTGTTACTTTGTTTTGCTAGTCGATCCCCATTTTAAAAGACGAGGGCAGAGTTGGGATGGTTATGAGTTTCTTTAGTTTTTTTTTGTTCTCTTTCTCCGTCGACTCGTGTGCTAATTTTTGATAAATTGGACGGTTGAAAGAATGCCTGGGAGCATCGTTTTCGAAAAGACACAAACAAAACAAAACAAAAGAAAATGCCCTGGCATGTCAGTTCAAAAGTGAAATAAGTCTGTTTCAAATACAAAGGAAAATATCTACGCCGAGAATAACCTGAACACTCCTTATACTTATAACTTTATTCCCAGTACTCGTTGGAGTATGCAGAGTGTGTGGCTATTCACCTTTTATACATGTTACATCTCTAGCCAGTACCCCTGTTTTTTTGGATGTGAGTCCTTTCTCTCTTTTTACTATCTACTACTATAAGAAAGCACATGGACACACAAAATAAAAATGTTTTTCACAACAATTTGGATAAACTAATTACGTTATAAACACTTTGGATAAACTAATAAATGTTTTTCACAAGACTTTGGATAAACTAATAAATGTTCTGCCGCAACATTAGCAACTTTCAACATTTGCAATTCCAATATCCTGAGAGAAAGGGGAAGGTGCTCTAATCAAACAAATTCAGTAATATGCACGTGCACTATTTTGAAACATCAAGTATTTGGGGGGTATGAATACAGCTAAATCTCATGGAATAATTTAATATAGCATTAATGGAACACGGAAAAAAGCATTGAATAAACACGTTAAAAAGAAAAAAAAAGCACTGAAAAAACAAGTTAAAAAGAAAGAAAAAAGCATTGAATAAACAAGTTAGAAAGAAAACACAACACATTGAATAAATAAAAATAAAAGTAACTCATCAAGCCATAGTGACTAAAGACATCTCATACACGACACCTATAGAACCTTGTGTCATATCTAGAGCAAAGATGACTGTCATCAGCAAATGGGAATAAAATAACATAACTAAACAGAAGCAATGCACAGACAGTGTAGAGTTTACATTAGGGCTGCTCTTAGCAGACACAGACTGTCTATATCTTAATACGTCTAATAGGTTGGTATGTCCAGTTCTTCACAAAATCACGGCATGCTTTTTCTTCCCCCATTAAAATGTTTAACAGCCTAACCCTTAGAACAAAGTAACTGGGTGTGTGTGTACGTGTGGGCGATGTGAGCTTGCCCGTGTGTGTATTTGATATGCATACATATGTGTGTGAGAGTGTGTGTGGTGAGCAGCATACAGTAATAAATGGGGGATGGACGTCCTCACTCTGTCACGGCTGCATAATGCACTCATTACTCTGCTGCAGCGGACTTATGGCTGATAGAAATGGGTTTTGGATGAGATGGAATGTAATTATTATATACATATATACATAGAAATGTACCATTCTTTTTCTCCAGCTCCTCAAATGGGAATGCTTTGGAGTCGCTCTCTCTCTCTCTCTATCTCTATCTCTCTCTCTCTCTCTCTCTCTCTCTCTGTGTGTGGCTGCATGTATGCCAGTGGGGTTAAAGTTCTTCTTGAGAGAGAATGGGATTTTTGATGGATCAGTAACAATGTGTGTGTGTGTGTGTGTGTGTGTGTGTGTGTGTGTGTGTGTGTGTGTGTGTGTGTGCGTGTGTGTGTGTGTGTGTGTGTGTGTTGACTGCGGGCATGTTCATGTTTATGCTAACTTGTCAGTATGAAAGTAGTTGCCATGAGTTTATGCATTGTTATGAGCTCATGCATGTTTGTGTGGCTGAAAGGTGACAGTGAGGTAGTGTGTGTGGTGACGTTGGGTCCCACTGCCCCAATCCATCTCCCTCTTGCACATGTTTACATTCAGCACAGCACAACTTTCTCAAAACACCACTCTGAACTAGCTTTAAGACACTATAATACATCATAATAGCTCCTAAACACAGTATTTTAATGTGCTGTGTTCTGTTTAAAATTCATTATATTGTAAAAGAGGTAAATACAAACAATATACTGTATGTATATATATATGCTCACAGTGCCTTAGTTTAAATATATACAGTATATATATATATATATGGCACTGTGAGCTCAGTGATTAGCTAAAAGGTTCTATTTCTATGCCGTTAATGTTATGCCAATCAGTGTTAAGAACTGCCACCATCTCATTATTGCCATTCAACCCATATTTGTCTTTGTTTGATTCTTCATGGTTATTCTTCAGTGTTAGACAGTTACTGTAGGCGGGGTCTAGAACCTAGCAATCTGTGTGGGTGTAGGCAGGCTTGGACTGACATGGTTGTCTCACATTGCCACTTACCATTGGCTTCTCATCCGTGATAGTGCTGTGACATGCTGTGGTGACTCGTACAGTACAACTAAGGTGATCAGTTCAAATCTTAACATAGCTATTTCATCTGATGTTAGACTAACCTTGAAACTGGTATCTTTATCTATTTGAAGACTGGAAGTTAAAACATTTATGACGAGGTCCAGGTTATGATGTTCATGACCTTTCTTAATGTTTGGATTTTAAAAGAAGGGATAAAAACAGAGACAGTTTGTTGATACACCACATGAATAGCTATAAAGTTAATCTAACATCATAGTTGTACTGTTTCATTAAATGTTTGTTGTCATTTCCTTTGAACGCATTTGAAAATCTAATCTCTCAAGTGAACACATGGCAAAATCCACAGTGTTGTAATATTCTACAACACTGATTAAGTCTGATTTGTCTCTGATTAAGACGGATTTGTTTACATGCTATGCCATATATCCACCGTGGGCAAGAGCACTGGCATTGCACTGGTGTAATCTGCGTGCTCACTGTGCGTTTGCCAACTATAGATTGGCTTGGCATCTTCCTGGGCATAACCTGAACAAATTTGGTGGGAAAGAAAAGCAAAACGATGTCTTTCAAAAAAATATTCATGTTATTTATGAATGTGCAGTATATTTTTTGTGATAATGTTTGTTTACTGAAAGAGGGAGAAATATACGGTTGACAAGAATAGAGGTCTGGTAGTGCATTTATGGGTTTGCCTGATCTTTGGTGTTAAAACAGCATACATTATTGAACTTGATCCCTGAAATAAATCTTCCTGCTGCCTTATATCCCCGACCAGTATAGTGCGAAACAAGTTGGAAAAGTCTAAATTCTTGTAGTCTAAACAGAAATGCATCTATGACACTAAATGTTTTGAAAGAAAATGAAATCTATATCCTTCTTTGGTTTTGTAACCTCCTTACCTCTCTTTGTCTCATAAATCTCTCTCTCTCCCTTCCCCTTTTCTCTCTCTCTCTGTCTCTATCTCTCTTCTCTCTCTCCCTCACTTTCTCTCTCTCCTTCTCTCTCTCTCTCTCTGTGAAGTGCAGCTCGGCTCGGCAGACACTCCTACCTCTGCCAGAGGACAGAGGTCACTGTGACTCATCCTCATCGCACGGCGGCAGGGATGGGAAGCACTACCTCCAGAATACCAATTCCTCCCAGCACTGCTCAGCACAGCCAAGAGCAAAGAAAAACAGAGAGAGAGGGAGGAGGAGGAGGAGGAGGAGGAGAGAGGGGGAGATGAAGTGATGGTTGGGGGTTGGGAGGTGGAGGAGAGAGGGGCTAAGGCACTGATAGAGACAGGGGACAGAGAGGAGACACCATTTCAGCTTTAAACAGTAATTATTCATATGTAGTCGATACAAGGCAAAGCCTTTTACAGTTTTATCTGAGGGATGCCCTTGTGATTTTCCCATAAATGTGAGAAACCTAAATGGATATATCAGGTGTACTAGCGTTTGAAATTCTAGTAAATCCTAAGCTCATAGCAAACTTTTTACTTGACATGTATTTTGAATGAGTTGATCTTTTTATTGAGAATATTTTGTGTTGTGATAGTGGATTTGGAAAAAGCACGTTAACAATGACAACAAAGTAGCCGTGGAATTAGCTGTAGCAGTGATCCTGGTCCGGCTATGTCAAATTGCATAACTGTTGTCATGATAGATTGACGTGTTATAATGTTTAAATGCTGATGGTTGACACACATTTGAACCTGGTTTGTTGACACTTCTAGTTATACACAGAACAAGATATGAAATTCCTTGCCCTACTGTTTGGGGACTTCCCACAGTGGCAAAACCTCTCAATGCAAAATATGACCAAACAAATGCTTCATTTCTCATACTTCCCCTTAACAGCTAGTAAAACATTGGCAGGGTTGGGGGGGGGCAGGACTGTATTTGAGGGGTAAATAGCATAGTTAAGTCAGAGTCTTGAGGGACAATTCAACATGACACACCTCCACTTTCTCAGTGCTGCCAACTTCTCAGAGCTGTGAGACGTGCTGTTCTTTTCAAAATCTCACCCCGAGATGAGGTGTTGTCAATGGAAATAAATAATCACAGGCTCTATCATGGCATGACAACACTTTAAATTCAGAATTGTTTGTCAGCCCTGATACCTGGCTAGATAGCAATCTATTTTAGATGGGGGGAAATCCTTGAAATCCTTGAGATGTCCTTGAGGTATCACATAGAAGTTTGGTATGATTTCATCAGATAATGTTGACACATGTACTGTATAGGGAAATCAGTAGAAATGGTCAAAAGATGTTATAAACATAAAGATAACAAACATGTTGGTAAACATAAACTCTATACCTAGTCATCTGGAAGTAGTGGTGGGAGGACAGATTCAGCTCATGAAACTGAAACTTTACATCTCTTTCGATCAACTATATATATATAACTAGGGGGCGACAGTGGTACAGTAGGTAGAGAAGTCGTTTAGTAATCAGAAGGTTGCTAGTTCGATTCCCTGTCGAAGCGTCCTTGAGCAAGACACTGAACCCCTAATTGCTCCTGATGTGCAGTGTGCCATCAGTGTAAAAATGTAAAATGTGTATACATTGTAAGTCGCACATATGTAAGTCGCTTTGGATAAAAGCGTCTGCTAAATGACTAAATGTAAATGTAAACTAAAGAATGTTTTTCATAATCATAATCTGCTTGCCTTTAGTCTCACCACCTTCCTATTCCTCAAATACAACAAGTATCCATATGTTTATGTCTTCAGCTCACACAACAATGTGCATCATCTCTTTACAAAGGTGACGAAGAACTTGGGAAAAAGATATTCTTTTGCTGGAATTTTTTTTTTTATGTCATTGTTAGAATAGTTAAATCTGAATTAAATAATGAAAAGTTTGTCAAAAATGAAAGTCTAATAGTTTGTGCAATTCTTTGCTGACATGGGTTTTTGTAAAATGTTAATTTAGCCTATTGTCTATAAATACAAGTCTTTCTCATTCATTAATGGGGTTTTTTCTATCTCCCTTTTTGTCCTTGTTCAAAGACAAAAAATGAACAATTGACAAAAGAACACCTGGAATTGTCGTTTACACAGCACGGTTCTGTATCTCTTAATAATAAAGACCTTGGAGATTACTGAAGAAACCACTGTGAGAACAATCGAAAATATGTTCATAATGGTAATGATACAAAAAATAAGTATTAAAAATATTTGTGAAAATGTGCAAGCATTTTCTTTCCTTAAAGTTAACAACATCTGTACTGTACAGTATAAGCTGTGTTTCTGCTTCTAATGCACTAGTCATTAAATACTCAGTGAAAGGCAGTCTCGCAAATTCCAAGATCTTCACCTTTCTTAAATATTTATTCTATAATCTCCGCTAACCACAAAAAAGGGAGAAAATATACTTAATTCTGCGAAGGCGTGGTTTGAATGTCAAAAGGCTCACATTACAAGCTTCTGACTGTCTATTTGATCAAAGCAGGCTCAGAATAGATATCTTTAATTCAAAGCCTTTTCAGCATCTGTAAAATATAGGCATCCTAAGTGCTTAAGACCCCCCCCCTCTTTCTTTCTGTTCCCCTCCACCCTCTCTCTCTCCCTCCCTCCCTCCCTCTCTCTCTCCCTCCTTCCCTCTCTCTCTCTCTCTCTCTCTCCCTCTCCCTCTCACTCCTCCTCGACTGGTGTGAGTAGCCCTTTGTCTGAAAGCGAGGGAATTTTCCCCTGAACTCTGGTCTGAGGTAGGGGAGAGGGAGACGTGGGGACCCTGCTCTCTGCTGTGTAATATTTATCTTTCCAGCTGGTTAGAGG
>NC_045169.1:3894744-3909744 GCF_900700415.2 Clupea harengus
TGGTTCAGTAGAGTAGCCCACATAACTGGACACGGTGCAGATGTAATGCAATGTGGTCACATTCGATCATACCCTAGAATTTATGTTCATGTAAAATAAATACATTTGTGAGATGAAACTATTTTAAGTCCATATAAATAGTCTATTTCTGTCATGACTTCCTATTCCTGTAGGTCCTCCTGACATTCCGCTTTAGTGCATCCCAGCGTCATGAATAATGCATCAAAAACCTGTCACCTGTCGCAACATTCTTCACTTCTTCTTGCTGGCCATGTTGATGTGCCATGTTGTTGTGCGGGAGTGGGCTACAGACAGCGCATGTTGTACCACGAAGGAGGGCCTTTACGGATTCCGGGTACAGCATGCATGTTGTGTATCCTACCACCCTTGCTATCCTAGCTAAAATTCACATGCACCATGTCAGCCAACCATAACTAAACATAACTCATCAAAACTACACATGAATACAATTCCCATACACCTTGCCAGGCAGTCTCTCCCTCTCCTTTTATATCATTTTATGCCAATAAGGATACTGATAAAGTGGCCATATTAAGTACAGTTATTTGTTTATCTCTTTACCTGTTTATCAAATTGATGTTTACTAACCAAATGTTTCTCTATCTTATAGTGTGACCTTTGTTCACAAGTGCTGATGGCTGTGGAAACACTGTTCCTCATCACCATATCCATTAATGATGCTGCACAATGCAGTAGTGACCGCAAGAGTGAGCAAGAATGAACAGACTGCTTCTTGTGCTGAGTAACAGAAGGCAAACTTTCTGTGACGGACAGTTTTAGGAGTAGAGCTCCCTGTGGACAGATAGACTGGGCCACACGGGCTGTTTCGGGATCAGTGAAATCATATCTTTTGGATCATCTGATTCTGGTAGCACATGCCGTTCCAGCCCATAATCCCCCTAAATCTTTGGTCTCTGTCACACTTCTGATAACACGCTAGATATAGTGTTTTATTATATATACATGCACTGTGCATAATCATCCACTCATGAGGATAAGAAATGAAGCTCAAAATGATCAGCGGCGTGTTATACGTTTGCGTCAGTTACCGTTGTCAAAAGTGAGAGACGAATTTGCTCTACCATGAGAAGACCGCATGATCTGATTGGCAAGATTAGCTCTGGGAAAGCTAACCTCTCCGTTTCTGAGGCTAGCGGCTGGTGGAGCTCTCTTATTAGGGGTTCTCTTCACCATCATTAAAACCCACTCTGTATTGAGGCAGGCACTTCTCCCTGGTCCAAATAAACTCTTGGCGGAGCGTATAAAGGGCTTTATCATATAAGCCGGCGGGATTAGGGGAAGAGGAGTTAAAGCTTTGCTAAGGCTCTGGGTCTGGAGACTGTAGCATTCCTCCACATCCTCCACAGCCAAGAGGCTACATGTCTGGCAGTCCCACACACTGGTGCACTCCATCACGCTAATTTGGCTTACATTTTAGGCGCTAACGGCAATTTAGAGCACGAACATCAGGACTGAGATGACTGAGATGATTCTGTAGCGATGGACGTGAAACACGCGAAGTCTCCAAATTATTATTTGTTTTTATTTGACATTGGCTTTTATTGTAGCACCAAGAGCTGTGATAATTCACTGAACACAAATGCTTCATTTTGAACTACCTGGGTGAATGATTGTTTAATAATGTCTTGGTTAGAGCGTTGATCCCATCCTGACATCCTGGATATTAAAATAAATTCAATTTCTGTCCTCAGCAACAGACTAAAAACAAACACATACTATCTCTCTCCGTTTTTTTCACACACACACACACACACACTCATTTTGCCATGCTGAGACAAATTTGTTGCATCACTTTTGCCCATTTTGATTGTATTAAACAGAATATTTGAGCATAAAAATAGTTTAATCGTTTCATGCCATTAGTTGATGGATTCCATTTTGCATGCATTTGCATATCTCTCTGCTAAATTAAGGCCTGCTAATATGTAAATGCAGGTTATGGCGGAGGTGTTTACTGTCGTATTTCCGGAAGCTTCTGAGAAACTGCGACTCCCCAGAGCAGAGGTAGCGCTCACATCTGTTAAACCAGGGGGGGGACAGCAAATGTTTGGGGTGAGGGGTGAGGGGTGGGGGGTTGGGAGGGTTAGTCGTGCCACATGAGAGCGGAGGAAGGCAGAACAGAACAGCTCAGAACGGCTAGGATTGCTTTTCTCATCCTAAGCCAGTTTTGCAAACTGTCTCTCTGGTCAAAGACGAAGGCAATGTTTGATTAGATAAACTATATAGCTTCTGAAGTGGATCCAGCCCTTCTGGCAGACTACTAGATGAATTGCCCTGCAAGCTATCAAAGTGAGCTTTCAAAGTTTTTTTTTTCACAGAGAACCTATACGTATGAATGTGTGGCTAATGATAATAAATGTGAAACTATGTCTTGAAGACCAAGCGTGTGTGCTTTTTTGTAGGATTGAATTATTGAAATACTAGTTGTGTCATTAAATAAAGTCACATACATTTCTTTGGAGCACACCATTTTGAAATGAAGAAAATACACAGTGGTTGACTAATTGGCTTTTTTAACAGCTTTGACTCATCTACGATTCAAGTTTTAATGGTCTCAGAATGGTATAAATGCATATAAAGTTATATGTAGGCTGTTTTTCCATTCTCTATACGATTTTCATGCTTCACATCATTTCAAAACAGCCCACTGCATATAAGAACGAAGGACTGGAAAGTTTGTTATATAAGTTAAGTAGATGCACACCTGAGCTGTCTAGGTGTGGATCAATTAGGGGGTGGGGGGTGGAGTATGATGATCTTCCATCTTACAACATTTAAAGACATGCTGAATGTACCAAAAATATTTGTGGTTCTTGTGTAATAAATAGTTGATCTTCTGAGGTAAATATGTACTTCATACACAAGAACCACACATATTTTTGATACATTCAGCATGTCTGTAAATGTTGTTAGATGGAAGATCATCATACTCCAGCCCCCAGATATGTAGCATATTGTAAATGTGTAATAAATAGTTGATCTTCTGAGGTAAATATGTACTCCATACACATTTACAATATGATTCATATGAAAGTAAACAATATGATACACCTTTGCTTTATTTCAAATTTCTTTTAATTCCTGTTAATGACATCTGAAGTCGCCGAATGACAGAACTGAGGGAAGTGGAGCTATTTAGACCTTTTAGCTGTCTTCTATGGCTGGTGGGTCACAACATGATGATAACCGAATCCTGAAGAGTCACCACCCAGCAGCTCAGCGGTGTCTGAGCAAAAAATCAGGCCCACTCATATGTTCATGCATATTTAATATCTGTATATTTCAATGCCAGCACAATTCACAGAGACGGTTCCGGTGTGTCTTTTTTGACGACTTGGAGAAACATATCAATGTGTATATCTTAATTAAAGGCTTAAACAGAAAGTTGCTTTCTGAGCAAAACGCGTGCTGCCAAGGCCCCTCATCATGCCAGAGAATGCACCATCCACAACATCTGCAAGTGGTTTCGCTTGGAAAGTGCCAAATCTCCGATGGCTTGCAAAAAGGAACTCTCTCACACTCCAGGGAAACTTACCAGGGGTGGGTTCTGCCTGTGTCGCCAAAGACGTGTCAGGAACAAGGCCCCAGAGAGCGACATGTCTGGGGGAAGACACACATGATTTACAGAAAACTGTGTGTGCTTAAATCCTGTTGCTGTCTGAAACCGGGGCTGAACTTGGCCAAATTTTTCTCTCGGTGCATCGTGGAGTGATTAGCATGTGGTTCGGCTGTAGGCTTCACTTGCTGTGCAAGCAGTGTTCTGTGAAATGCATACCATATCATTTATCTAAGGGATCCTTATGAGGGGGAAAAAAAGGTTCCTTGGCAGAACCCTCTGATGAAGGGTTCTTCGTTTGAACTCTTTAGACCATCACCCTTACTGGAGGTTTCAGACTTTCTTAAATTCAGACACTAAACCTTTAAGGACCTTTTTTGTGGTTAGAGCCAAAATGACATGTTTGCAGCTGGTTTTGAGACCAACACATTGGATGTTTTAGACTAGGAAATATCTTTGTCCCCACAAGAATCGTCAGAAAAAGTCCGTAGGAACCTGATGCAAGCAGAACGAAAATAGAATACATATAAAAAAAAATCTCCTTGAGAATACACACGATGGGGCTTAATGGTATAGCGTGTTAAAATCCTACATACGGCATGTAATCAGAACGCTGGGGGAGAGCATTATGGCGTATTTATGTTTCCCAGAATTACATCCAAGTACATATGTGACATTTTACCCCCGCTATGTTCTGCCAACACAGCCTCTGAGAAACCCTGAGAAAACACAACCTCTCTGCTCCGAAACGGATTGCATTATATGTTTGTTTTAGCGCGGCAACACCCAGAATCCAAGACTTTGGGCTGCGCAGCTTTTCCACTGAAACAAATGGCCTGTTGAAGAGAGTGGGATTTTCCAGGACTTATTTAGGTCATGCTGCAATATATATAAATGCGCTTGTGAAGTCACAAATCAATAGCCCTGCAGACTGGCCATTTTACTGGGGAGCTTCTACACCAGCCCCCACCTTCACCCCCCAACCCACCCCACACCCCCCACACCCCCACATACTCCTCCTTAATAGATAAATCCAAGAGGTGATGATCCAAATGAAATGCACCCGAGCGTGCTAACAATGACACAAGAGCCTCACAGAGACCCAGCCCTGTCGCACCACAGTTCATAGGGACTCGCAGGGAACCACAAGATGAATGTGTACCCTTAGCCCGTGATGCACTGAGAGTATGTGTGGTAGCGTTGAGAGAGCCTCCCCTCGCTAAAGCCAAAGTCTTCCAAGACCTTTGAGAAGAAGGGGTGGAGAAGTCATCTCCACTGCTATGGAGATAATGTGGAAAATGATCTCACCCCTAAGATAGGCATATCGTTTTTCTCACGTAACTGCAGTTGGAAACCATTTGCAGCTGCAGTTGACCATTGCGGTGTTGTTCGGGGAGGTGTGGAAAACATAAAGAAAAGAGTGAGGGAAAGCCTACGTATATAAGAGTAGCAGCTTTTCTTAAATAGCCACTATTAATGTATTCTATTAATATACCACTATTAATGTATTCTAATTGATGCTATTTCCATCTCTTAGTTTCTTAAGAGAACCTGGAGATAAATTAATGTACACTGAGTGCATATACTTTTCTATTTAAAATAGTATTTACTTCTGTTTTCAATTTAATTTGCCTCGTTATCCAACGTGACAATGTAAGGCTGCCAAACAGAGTTAGCGTGTTAGCCGAGTGTGTGCCATTTGTGCACGTCTCTCCATTACCATCCTGTCACTTTGCATGGAAGGACTAAGAGTGCAATTTACTGTCAAAAGTGGTGGATGTACCATTTGAAGCGTCTTCCCCCAACCACAGGGTGCATCTCATAGTAGTTTACAAACACTAGATAGTGTCTTTCTACAAAGAGAAAATGGTTTACAATCACTTCAGAATCACACAACTTCTGATGATAAAGAATTACTTCTTAGAGCATCTTAGAGAGATCTTAGAGAGAGAGAGAACAGGAAATGCAGATGGTCCCACAGAAGCGGTCAGAAAGGTGTTGGGCTTGCTTAGGTTTCAATCCGAGCCTAGACTAAACCTCAGATGGTCTAGCAAAGGAACTCAATGGAGCGCTAGCGTCTGTCTGGTGAGAGTACCCCACATCCTAGTTGGAGTCGCTTTGCATGCTTGCTATCAACAACAGTGAACAAGTAACATGTTCTAAAACTAAACTGAACTGAAAATGCTGTAATACAGTCAATGAATTTGAAGTGAAGTGGCATTTAATAAAAATTGACAGACACAATGTTAACAATAAAAGTCCTGATTATATCTAAATGTAATAACAAAGCTGCTACAACTGTGACATGTATCACAGGAGAATAAAGTGTTTAAAATATTTTATTTTCTGTTACTAGTTGGACATGTTTTCCTAGTCATCCAAGATTTCATCCAAATATTAATAATTTCCAACAGCTTTCATTTGTGCAGATTAATAATTAAATAACCAGCAACTAAGGAGAATTCATGCGCATTGAACCACTTCTGGAAGAGTCCTCATCTTCCTCTATCCGAACAGAGTGAAAGATTAAACGACAGAACAGGTGAATGGACAAACATAAACGCTGATACTCTGCATGTAATCTGTTCAACTGGGAAGCTGCCTGAAGACAGTCATTAAAGATCAACCATAATTAAGACTGGTCTTCCCGACATCAGAGGTAAAATTACTCTGATGAATTTAATATCCCCCCTGCCAAGTCCTTTTGGCCAGAATGGTTTGCCCTGCCCTGCATTGCTGGTCAGCAGACTGCAGAGGTTTCCATATCTGGAGACTGTCCAGACGCCCATCCTCACCCTGCCCATCCTAACATCCTCCTCCAGCTCTCCAGTGTCTGAGCAGATATCAGGCAGTCATATATTCATGCATATTTAACATCTGTATACGACCACTATTTCAATGCCAGCGCAATTTACAGCCATGGTTCGCGTGTGTCTGCTTTAATGACTGAAGACACATAAGAATGTGCATATCTTAATTAAAGGCTTAGGCAGAAGGTCGCTCGAGCAACACAAGTTACCAAGACTCCTCGTCCAGACTCCCAGTTTAACCTTGCCTTCTCTTATTTTGCCTAAAATGCCATGGGTTGGCCTAACTACATATTCCCTAGAGGCCAAACAAATTATAAATCCTCTCTGTCAGCCTGGTTAGAACATCTTCATCCCTAAAAAATGTGAATAATGTTTAGGCTCTAGTTTGCAAAAATGCGTGTTTATTCTAAGACGCGAAAGAAAGCTCCACTTCACATCATTATTTCTTAAAGGTTAACTATCTGCAGTAGGTGATTGACAAATCAGCTGAACAGGGAGCATCTTCTGTTGTCTGAGACACAGGTGAACCAGAAGCACGGTCGGAAAATGGTGCCGTGCTGATTCACAGGGTTAGGTGAATGCATGAAGCTAACAAGGTAAGTGTCCTAGTCTCCTTGGGGCGCTCTCTCAGTGAATATAGATAGGGCAGCCCTCAGCATGCATAATGCAGCAGAACTGAAAAGAGAAGGGAAGCAAGGAAAAGAAGAGAGAGAGAGAGAGAGACAGAGAGAGAGAGAGAGAGAGAGAGAGAGAGACAGAGAGAGAGATGGGGTGAGGAGTGAGAATAGAAGGTAGGAGAGGACGAGGAGGGGGGCAAGGGCGGGAGAGGGAAACGGGGGGGGGGGGGGGGGGGAGAAAGACGACGGAAACAGGAGAGGGAAGGTGAGCAGTGGAGAAAAAAAATGGAAGATGAAAACAAAAGACAGGGGAGAGAGTGAGAGTAGAACGGATGGAGGGTGGGAGAGAGAGAGAGGGAGAGAGAGAGGGAGGGAGAGAGAGAGAGAGAGGGTGGGAGAGAGAGAGGGAGGGAGGGAATAATAGAGGGATGCTATGGAATTTCATGTGGAGGAAGAAAGGAGGGAGAGAACAGGAAAGAAAAGGGGGGGCAGAGGTGGAGGGAGAGAGGGAGAGGGAGAGAAAGAGAGAGAGAGAGAGGGAGAGAGGGAGAGAGAGAGAGAGGGAGGGAGAGGAGGGGAAACAGGCGGTGCGTCTCAGGCAGTGTGTCTACTGTGGGAAGGTAATTAGAGAGCTGTCACTTGTTCCTGTCAGCCGCTACTCCTGCTGAAACACTGAGCATGTGTAATTTACAGTGTGTGTGTGTGTGTGTGTGTGTGTGTGTGTGTGTGTGTGTGCGCCTGTGTGTTTGTGTGTGTGTGTGTGCGCCTGTGTGTTTGTGTGTGTGTGCTCGTGTGTGTGTGTGTGTGTGCGCCTGTGTTTGTGTGTGTGTGTGTGTGTGTGTGCGCGCCTGTGTGTGTGTGAATAAAAGGAGGTGGTCTGAATTCAAATTAGCTGGAGGAATGTTCATGTACCAAACAAGAGCAGCAGCAAATGCTATGTGCTATGCACAGTCCAATGTAATCGGCATAAGTGACTTGAGAATGTACGCATGCCTCTCTCTTTAGCTAAAAATCATTTGAAATAGTGCACAAAACATTGGTCCCCAGAGCCCAATTTAGATGTACAGTGTACGGTGGAGGGACTTGTGTTTGAGTGAGAGGTCAGAGCACTGACAAAGCCCTCACAACAGGAAAGCTGATCAGTGATATATGGAAGAGGATGGGGGGGGGGGGGGGGGGGGGAGGAAGAGGATGGGCGGAGGAAGAGGGGGTTGTGTGTAAGATGAAAGGAGTGTTTGAACAGTAATGAATGGAATATGTTGGGTGCTGTTCGACACGCAAGCTACCAGTATTTATTATTTTTTTTACAGCCCAAAAGGACCCAAGCAAGGATAACAAGCACACACACACATTAGCACACACACACACAGACACACACACACACACTCGCACACACACACACACACGCACACACACTCGCACACACACACACACACGCACACACACTCGCACACACACTAGCACACACACACACACATTAGCACACACACACACAGACACACACACACTTGCACACACACACACACATGCACACACACACACATTAGTACACACACACAGACACACACACACTTGCACACACACACACATGCACACACACACATTAGTACACACACACACAGACACACACACACTTGCACACACACACACACATGCACACACACACACTCGCACACACACTAGCACACACACACTGAAAAAAAAGCCTGTCTCACGACCCAAATCCCTAGTCAAAACCCATCATGTATTGTCTAAACAATCTACCTGTCAACTCAGGAGGAGCTGTGAACATCTTCTTGACAAGTCCTCACACGGTGCACGGGGGTGTTCAGGGAAGGAACACAGACAGTCGTGTGAGCACACACACAGACAGACACGCAAAACACACACAGAAACACACACACACAACCCCCCCCCCCACACACACACACACACACACACAAACACGCACAAATGCATAAGCCAGAGCAGGTATGGGGAGTTATTTGCTAAACACCTTGAATGTATGGACCCCCTTGGGTGATAAAGGTGGCCATAAGTATGACATACTGAGTGTGTGTGTGTGTGCGTGCATGCGTGTGTGTGTGTGTGTGTGTGTGTGTGTGTGTGGGCTGGTCTGAGCTCTACCCTAAAATGAGCTCTCAGAATACTCATGGGCTTGTCCAATTAAAACACACCCCTGCTGGGAGACTGTAATGGCCCCTAACAATGCTGAGCACACACACACACACACACATGCATGCAGACATGTGTGAGCGCACACACACACACACACACACACACACACACACACACACACACACGCGCACACACACACGTGCACACACTCACACAGCTGACAGACCGCTGACGTCGCTGTGTGTCTGACAATGATGAATGCCGCTTTGCCTTTCCTGGTACAGCTAGCCGTGCCGCGTGCAAGCAAGAGGTCAGGGGAAGCATTCATTAAAGAGGTATCCTCCAGCGGACAGGTCCGGTGATGGGCCGTCCAACAGCACCGTGCTCCCCACCCCATTCACACACAGACCACCCACTCGTGTTCCCAAACAAAAGCAGGTGTCCAAGCTCACACGGGCTCCAACGGAATCATCCAGAAAATACCACCGACCAACACCATGACCAACCGCTTCATGTGAAGTGTCTGGAATTTAGCTCTTCGAGATCTTTAAACCGCATGTGTTTTAACAGGGTTTTTTTTTGTTTTTTTACACTATGCTGTATAATATGGCCGCCCTTCACATAACCGGTTGGTGATCAGCGTTTGATTTGGTTTCATAATAATTAATAATTGATTCATAATTCATAATAATGTATTCATCCATCACATCAACTCTTCTCTGAAGTGTTTTAGTACAAATTGAGGGCATTGTAGACATGTCCACTTTTTGTCTGTTGTGCTTTTCGCTCGTGAGTTGATTTGTTATACGATGAGTAAAAGTCCATCACCCAAAACATGGAGGGGGGCGGAATTGTAAAGCTAGGACGACAACAGCAACAACAACAACAACATCATCACCAGCAAGAACATCAACAACAACAACACCAATTTGTTGAAAATCAAAGCTCCCTCTGTGCATTCCCGAAGCTCTCGGAGTGTAAACAAGGCAATGGCCGCAATCGACTCGAAAATGGGGCCTTTTTTCATGGGACGCGACGCCCCCATAAAAGTCTCGTTAGGGCACTTCAGACGTATTTTGCGTGGCGTGAGGCAGCCGTTAAGCACATCACAGGGGCTAATAAATGCATTATTCAGCAGCTCCCACTCCAATTACTAATTGATTAGAGTTGAGCGGCTCATCAATAAAGCACGAGCGGCCGGCTTCAAACCAAAACACCCATGATTTATACATGAAAGGCTCTAACAGGGATAAGCTCTCTGTTAATTAGTCATTAATGTTTCAAACAGCCCAATCTCTCTCTTTTAGAGATGGGGGCGGTTGGGGGCTGGGGGTTGGAGGGTGACTTCTCAGAGCGTCTTCCAGATGAACTTGTTGCCGGCCGTGTTATTTCGGGGGAGGTCCCCGCTGAACTCTCATCAATAACCGACGAACAGGGGAGAGTGTTTGTGCTAATGATGATCCGATGAGGCCCCTAGCAACACGCTATACCCACAAACAAAAGAGGAAGATATATCAGTAGGGGGCCTTGTTTTCTGAATTACATTCTCTATTCATCCACTAGAGGCTCCTGCCTTACAAATCCCCAGAGGCCATAATATCATGAAGGCTCATTCACACAGTAGAGCTATCGTTGATAGCTAGCTTGTCAGCTAATGTTGGCTCATTTAGATAATCAAAAGTGAGTGTAAGCTAATGTTACCCTAGCAGCCTCAACAGAATCTACTTTTTCCTAAAACTATTCCTTATTAAATTTAAGATCAGCTTTATCTTACCTGACATTTACCCTCTGCACGAAACAAATGTTCTCACAAATTGCCTGAATCACTTTAGTCGCGTTGCTCAGAATCACCATGTCATAATGACACCAGTTACTTTGCCAAGTGTCACTGCCTCTCATTGAAATTGAATGGCTTCCGGTGCCTTTGACACATTCCGTTGCTGGCATTGTGAGCTCAAAATAAGAAAGACTATATCAGCGTTGCAGGCAGACAAGCAAAACATGTTATTTTACTCGATCCAACACCCCACCAACTGCACCTCTGCAGACAGTGGGCACCACCTTCTTTCTCCTGTCATTGGTCAAAATGAGGTTTATTACCCCAGTGAGGGGCATTAGGGTGGAAGACCCTGGAACCTGTCAAGAGCTATTCCCATTTGATGTACAACACACACAAAGTGACAAATTTAAACAGGAAATACGTGATAGGTAGATACAGGTGTTCCACACTTGGTTGAATCTTTGTGTAGTTTAAGCTGGCAAACCAAACTCATGACTGACACCATTAGCTGTGCAGCTGGAATAAAACAATAACAACAGCAACAAAAATCGCTAACAAACAAAAAAGTGATGTAACACTGGGGCTAGGTTAGCTCAGCTTATAGCTCTGAACAAAACAGAAACTGTTCTTGCAAGATTTCAACTGGCAGCACCAGGCTGAGTAATGCCAGTTTCCTCTTGTTTGTCAGCAGTATTTCTGATCAAACCCATCCAAGGACCTAATCTGCCACAAACACAGTCACAGCGTCTTCTATAAATGACAGTTTGCCCTCTTTGTCATCACTGAAACCGCCTCCGAGTTTGATCTCTGACCTGGTAGTAAATGTACTGGATTGATCTCTCCTACTTAATTGATGTTTTCCTGACTATGAACGCTATAGTCTATATACCCTATGGTGCTGCGTACCATTTACCTCGGAAGTCAGAAGTCGGAACTGGGAAAGAAGTCACACCTGAGTTGACTGCGTTCCAGTACAACAAGTCGGAAAACCAACCATTGTTGACATTGTTAGCAATACCAATGTGGACCATTGTTGACAACAATGCATTAAGGCTCATGGATTTTGTGCATACAAACACCTTAGCAACATGTCAACAAATAGAAGTGAGACAGTAATGTTTGTGCAACTGATTTAATGACACACAAGACAGAAGTGCTATTAAAACATTGTATTACTACAGCTTTCATTTGTGTTGATGCGTCAGGGTTGATGAGATTTGTTTGACTTTCCGAGTCGGAAGTATGTTCAAGTTGAAATTTCTGATTGGGAACTCGGAAATTCCAATTTCCCAGTTCAAATGGAACGCACCATAACACACTATATAATCTCGTCGAGTCGGCTAAAGCGACAGTTAATAATGCAGCTGAAACCGCCCAAATCCACTGTCACACCTTGGAACAGTTCAGTGTTTGCACGTGTGTACTGTATGTCTGTGTGTGAATGAGCTGGCAAGTCTTTAAATATGAGACATTTGTTCCTAATGTACGACCACAATGAAAGAGTGATGTAAAAAAAAAAAAAAAAAAGAAGTAAGGGGTTGGAATGTTTTTATCTTATCTATTAGTTGGCCAGTCAGTCAGTCCCCAAGAAAACACTGGAACTCTTAACTCCAAGGACCTTAGGAGTACCCTCTGTGCACACAGCCTGCCCTGTTACTGCTGTGACTCCAAACAGTGATAAAGTGGCCTCATTTTAGATAGCCACTAAGGAAGACACCACCACTTGGGCGACCGTCTCAGCCAGCCTCCCCCTGCACCAGGGAGAACTGAAGTGGACCAATTCCATCTAATACTCTGGCCTCTACTTGGCGTTATTGAAAGGATTGTGCAACAGAAAAAAAAGGACTCAAGCCACAGAGCTGAGGAAATTGGTGTGTGCGTGCGTGTGTGTGTGTGCGTGTGTGTGTGTGTGTGTGTGTGTGTGTGTGTGTGTGTGTGTGTGTGTGTGTGTGTGTGCGCGTGTGTGAGAGAGAGAGAGACGGAGGAAGCAAATGTAGGAATGTGTTTGTGCACAAAAGTGTAAATCTGTGTGATTAACACTTCTTTTGTAATAAATTGAAAAAGACCCAGGCAATACCCACAATGCATTTGATTAACGATGACATAAATGCAACTGTGCCTCATTGGTGTTTGTTTTCAGGGGGTAAAAGAAGAAAAAAAACACCAGCAGAAAGCCTGTGGGGAGTGCACAACACACACTAATAATCCATCATGAATAATACAGTCTGTTTCTCCACTCGCCCAGGCCTGTTGCTCGATGCCAATTGTCTTTATTTTTTCCGCGGCAGTCGGCCCCTTTACGTTTTTCAATCTCCCCGCCGGTGATCATGGTGTTACCGAGCACCTGCGAAACGAAGGAGGCATGAAGACGACGAAGAGAGCAAGCACTGAATGACAAAACAAAGAGATCATTGAATGCAGGAAGGAGAGATGGAAGGAAGAAGGTGTTAGTAGGGGAAAATTGAATTCCTTATTGGAGCTCAACTAGTTTATTGGCCATTATAACTCATTACGGGGCTAACGTAAATGGTTTGAACGGTGTAAGTGTGTGAGACTCTGACAGAAATCTTTTACGCCGCAAAGCCTCATTACTCGAAATTGCACATTCATGAGCGCAACTTTGAATTTGCAACAATATTTGTTGTTTGGTTCTTATTTAAAGGCAGATGCGCTGTGTTAGTTGAAGCTATTTATTTCAATAGCTATTTTCTGTCTGCTGTTTTCTGTGCAAAGGTGATGACGGTATGCAAGCATTGAACGGCACATCACTCTAAACTGAAGGCCCAAATGTATGTTTTATTTAAATCTGATTGATTCTCGCTATGCTGTGGCATTGGGAAGGGAAACAATACATACATTATGAAACATATGATGAAATATAGTCTCCGAGTAAATGGAACGCAACCACATTTAGGTGTGTGGGATAGATGAGAATTGGCACGTTGCCATTTTCCCCTGAACTTCCCCCTAAAAAAGGAAAACCACACCAGTAGTGTGAGGAAAAATAAATGGATTGATAAAAGAGACATGACGCAAAAAGAACATAAACATGTTGTCAGACCTCTCTTTATCCAACTAAAAGTCACATTACAAACAGCCGTGCCAAACTTATGAGGTAGTTGGCATTCTTGATTTTAACATAATGTGCTGATTTACAGTTCTGATTATTCTGACCAAAAGAAGACAAAGACTTTAAAGAAGAAAATATGATTTATACACATGTTTATGACAATGGGGATTTGAGTCCCTTTGGGTGTAGAGGGAAGCATGCCATCTACTGGTCCTCCAGCTCACCGACTTCAGAACACACACACACACACACACACACACACACACACACACACACACACACATAACCACACACACACACACACACACACACACACACATACACACACACACACACACACACACACACACACACACACACACACACACCAAAAAGAGCAGTGGGTGCTACTTCTCCTCACAGCACCCACAGCACACTACTCCAAAAAACGGCAGACATCAACCCAGCCATGCTGTTCCTGTCACTGCCGCCCCCCCTGAGAGTCGCCCGTGGGGGCCCCGCTGCTCCTCCTGAACCCAGTGGGCTGGAAGCTGGCCACTGACCTGGTCATCTCACCCCCCATGCCGGAGGCTCACCGCCGGTGCGGTGTATGGCAGAGCCTCGGCCGTGAGGAGGGGAGAGGGCTGCTTTTGTCCACACAGGCCCAGACAGGTAAGCTCTCCCACGGGGGGTTAGGTGTCATGTCGGATGTAAGGGCCCTGCTACTCAGCCCGTGACTGATGGAAGCCCATTATGCATCGCCCGGGTGACCTTACAGCGCTGACGTCAGCCATGACAGGGAGGTGGGTTAAAGCGTGCTCAGACAGGAGCAGAGACTCTCCATATGTATGCCTGTTTTGGAGAGTTCACCTCGACTCTACAGATTTCAGCTGGTTTGGGCAATACTATTCAGTCACTACACAAACATGGTAATGATGAGGAGAAAAGAACGTTAACTAGAACGGATAAGTCGTTCGCTTCGATAAAAAACTCATTAAGTAATTTAATTTTCAACCTACACGACATGC
>NC_045169.1:3914744-3922244 GCF_900700415.2 Clupea harengus
GAGAATTAACAAGCACACACACACACACACATACACACACACACGCACAGGCACGGAAACACACACACCCACACACATATATGTGTGGGGGTGGGGGGTATAATATATATATTATATATATAATCACTATGGGTACAAACTGGCAGCTGGCTATGTTTTCAGTCATGGCATAATAAAAGTAATCAGACCAATCTGAGGCTCCAGATACCTAAAAAAGAGAAAATAAATCACTAAGGGCTATCATCCTGATTCAGTTAAGAGTAATGATCACACCATTGCCAACAACCCTTATTGATAAGACCCCTCCATCTGATCCGTATCTAGTCTCTGGTGTAAAGTGGACACAGTGACCCTGGCATCTGACATAGTGTAAAATGCATTCACATCAGATGCAATGGCTATCTCTAGCCTGGTGTTGAATATGCGTGGTGGTGGAGACTGTATTTTAATGGTGCGTCTGTCCAGTGCGACCATGAATATGGAGTATGTCTGAAGGCATAGGTGACTGAAGAGAGAGATAGAGAGACAGAGAGTAGGAAAGATAAAGGGACAGAGAGAGAGGGAGAGAGAGAGAGAGAGAGAGAGAGAGAAAGAATGTTGCATTTCCTTGCTGTTCTCAGAGACGTGGGCCCTTGCCTTCCATTTAGGCCGTCTCTTATCTCCTCCTCCGCCTGACAGCACTATTACCTTAGCTCACCTCCGCCAAGGTGACGGCCCGCACGGACTGCATGCAGGATGGAGTGCCCCCCACCTCCCCCACGCCAAACTAAAGATGGCCGCCACTCAGCAGCACCAGCAGTGGCAGCACCAGCAGCGGCAGCAGTGGCAGTAGGAGGAGACACATGCTCCCCGTCCACTCCGACTGTAGATCACTGCTGAACAAGACGGCAATAACACCCAGTTACAGCTTCAGCCATCGATTGGTTCACGCGAGCACAATAAAGAAATGTGACCCATTGTGGCTGGGGATCTGTGTCTGTGGCAGATTAACTCGTAAAACAAAGTCTGATTCGATCAAGTGGATTGGGTAACTGCGGGCCCGCGTCCGGGATGTCACGATTATAGCCCGCGCCGGACCGGAGTCTGGAGGATGAGAGTCACAAAGAGGAAAGAGTCTATCCAATTACACTGGAATGGTTTCTCTTTGATAACTGTTCTTGGAAAAGTTGCAATGCTGTAAAAGCACAACAACCGTTGTACAACTTTGTGCTCAGTGTTGTTTTAAATATCTATAAATTACTATCCATAGAGACAGTCTACAAAAACGGTAGTTCACATTTACTGTAATTATTACACATGTTAAGTTCTATTTCTGCTTTTTATTAAGTGACCTTAATAAAACAGAATATAGAAGGTATGGTTGCCATGCAACTGAACAAGTGATCCTTCTTCCTTCTTGTGTGAAAGAGATTGGACATGTGATATTCATACACCATCGGCATTAACTGGCATTAGAGCGTTGACGTCAGTGCTTCCTCCCTGTCTCTAAGAGCGAGTGGGCTTGATGGATGTTTTTAGCCACACAACTGTTTCAGCAACGTGATACAACCACAAATGTCCACGTTAGATTCAGACTCAGTAATTTATGAACCACTATTTAGCAGTCAAGTTCCATTATGTGGACTTAATTGAACAGCTTTATGAGTTTGTTCCAATTTCTTTAATAGGCCACTGGCTATCTTAAACGCCACTACCTCCTTGGGTAAGGTGGGTGGTCGCCTCATTACTGTGCTGCTGTGTAAACAACCATGAGAATAATAAAAACCTTTACAAGAGAAGGCATAGTAAAGAGGAGTAAGCCCCTTACTCCTCTGGAAAAGCTGCATATCCTCATTAAGTCCCATTAATGTGGTACATTAATGTTATAAAACACAAGATCACCTATCTTTTTCTACCAGACAAGGGGCTGGATTAGGAGAAGAAGTAATCAGGATTTTCCTATTTTCCTAATCCTAATTTAAATATAAATACTAATTTACAGATTTAGCTCATTGAACAGTGTATGGGGATTTTCCTCAGTGTTCTTAAGGGTAAGTCTTTATGGGAACTATTTGCTACAGAAAATTACACCCCCATCGCCACCTACATCCCCGCCCCTACATCCCCGCCCCTACACCAAGATCAAGTGTGCAGTTCTCACCAGCACCTTATTCCCTCTAAAACCTTCACCAAAAGGATCTCTCTCTCCTCTCTCACCTTTACAGTTCATCTCTCCATCTGTTCCATTCTGTCTCTCTCTCTCCTTCTCTCTAGTCTTCTTCTCCTGTCCTCTCTCTTCTGAGAGCACTCTGAACATGATCCAATCTACAATACTGACCAGAGGGCCAAACATCAGCATTATCAGAGGAATTCTCTCTGTTCTCCTCGCAACAAAAGACTTATATTGTTTATAATAGCAACCCCCACAAAGGGCTCTCACACATCTGGCTTACTCTGTCACACCGCCGGGGAAGGAGAAGACAGTTCCTGCATTGTGTATGCATCCCCCACCAACTGAGGCACAGGTTGATCTTAGAATGACTATAGTTCTATAGATCTTTAAATGTAAAACATATGTTTAGTTTTAAATTGATCCTAACAATATGGGCAGTAGTCTGATCATGGTTTCGTAACAATCTAAAGTACCTGCACATGATTTCACTACTCCAGTTCTACACACTAACCACCCTCCCTGACACCTGTATATTCAGCTCCAGTCAGCTAGCTGACTTGGCCTAAAGGGGGTTGCTATTGGTTTTGGTGGCAGACGCATAGAATGGGTTTGAAGATAAAACCAGATATCTTTGGGCTGTCTCCCTATCTTTCTCTTTTGGAACTCTCTTGCTTGCTCTTGTCTTGGCTCTCTCTCTCTCTCTCTCTCTCTCTCTCTCTCTCTCTCTCCCTCTCTCTCCCTCTCTCTATCTCTGTCTTTATTTCTCCTCTACCCCTCCCCATCTCATCTCTTTATCTCATTGAGGTTTGCGTTTCATTTCTTTATTTGATGCATTCAGGTTTTATCAGGTTTATGTGGTCATTTAAGTATATTTGTTTTTGCTTTACATACAGTTTGACTGTTACATTTAAGTTGGCCATTTATTGCATTAATAAACAGTTTATTCATCAGATAACTCCTTGTGTGCCGTGCCATTGTGTGACTAGCTTCTATACTGCCTGGTAATATTGGAGGTCATTTCATAATTGATCACTCGTGTGCTCTCTTCTGTCCCATAAAGTTCAGTCCTTAAACCTTCCAGTCTGGTGTTTTTCCATCGATTTTGGTAACATTTTTGGCTGCCAGGCACCTCTCATCTGTGGTCCTCTCGTTCTTCGTCCTCTTCTCTCCTCTCGTCTCCTTCGACTCGTTGTATTTCATCCTCTTCTCTCCTCTCGTCTCCTTCGACTCATTGTATTTCATCCTCTTCTCTCCTCTCGTCTCCTTCGACTCATTGTGTTTCATCCTCTTCTCTCCTCTCGTCTCCTTCGACTCATTGTATTTCATCCTCTTCTCTTCTCTGCTCTCGTCTCCTTCGACTCATTGTATTTCATCCTCTTCTCTCCTCTCGTCTCCTTCGACTCATTGGCCTGGCAGGCTCCTCCGACATTCGCGCTGAATCTCGAGCAGAGCCCCACGCTCATGTGATTCACACGCTCGGCTGCCAGGCCCTCCGCTCGGCTGCAGTTATCCAGCCGCTCGCCCAGCGCTGCCCCCTCCCCAGACCGACTCCATCTCCAGCTCCAGCGCTGCCCCCTCCCCAGACCGACTCCAACTCCAGCTCCAGCGCTGCCCCCTCCCCAGACCGACTCCAACTCCAGCTCCAGCGCTGCCCCCTCCCCAGACCGACTCCAACTCCAGCTCCAGCGCTGCCCCCTCCCCAGACCGACTCCAACTCCAGCTCCAGCGCTGCCCCCTCCCCAGACCGACTCCAGCTCCAGCTCCAGCTCCATCTCCAGCTCCAGCTTCTCCTCGCTCCCCCTCTCCGTACTCGGCCCCACCGTCTGATGTCCATGGTCCCTGGCCACTTTAGTCCAGAGTGATCCTCTTGAAGCCATGTGGCCCCAGTTTCACTGCTGCTGGACATCGACGGCCCCCTCAGCAGTCTCTTCAGCCAGGGCCAACTCTGCTGCTTGCCAGCCTGGTGTGAGTGTTAATCCAGCCCGGAGTTCATTTGCATAGCCAAAAGGCCTCCACAAACCACGGCTTGGTCCAGCAATGAATAGGAAACGGATACAGTGAAAAGCAGGGCTCTTTCTCGTACGAATCTCTCCCAGCTATACTTGACAGTTTAACGATATTGGATGTTTTCAGATGGTTCAGATATCTGCAAGGCTGCACGTTCCTCTTGAGACCTGGGGTGTGGATGGGTGAGATGGGGGGAGGAAAAATCAATGTCTCTCTGTAAGTCAAACCCATGTGTGTTGCGGAGCGGGGATGGGGGCAGGGGGATTGGGGGGGGGTAGGGGGATCATGAACTTCACTTTTAGTGCTGATGAATGCGGCGGACGGACGGCGGCGCTGATAATGAAATTGTTGGGAACGTGCAATTTATGTGTCGATGAGTTAACTTAAGCGGGTCCCACCCGGCGGACTCCCTCTGGCCATTGTCAGCCTGAACCCATTAGTACATTCACAGAGCAACATTAACCTTTATCGCTCGCGCCCACAGACATCCCATCAGCGTTCCACGTCTCCCTGCCCCCGACGCTTTTAAAAAATGCCGCTCATTTATAAAATGGATCGTTACCCGGGTATATATTTAATATCGGCGTGCATTTCGAAAATATGGATGTAGGAAAAGTCCATCATTTTTCCAGGTCTGCAGCCGTAGTGGTGAATTATCGCCCCTCTGATGGGCACTCGCTCATGCCCTCACTTCCCCTTGTCCCGTGTTGAAGCACATACGGTCGGGCAACAGACGACCCCATGACTCCAAGATAGTTCCCTGTAGTGGGACAATTAAACTACGGCTTAGCAGAGTTCTCACGTACGAGAGAAAGAGGGACAGAATGGTAGAGAGACAGTCTGACATCAACCTATGATGCTTAGCCTAGTGTTTATATTTCACCTTTTTCTATCGGGGTACGGGTGTGTGCATGTGCTTATGCCTTAATACTGTATATTCAAATGAACTGTAATGTGACAAACACTGTTACATTACAAAGTGTATTGTTTTTATTGTTATTTGTCAGCAACACCGTATCTACGCAGTCGTGCTAATAAACAAACTGTGAATTTGAGTAAGAGAGAGAACAAGAATAAGAATGAGAAAGCACCTGTAACAACAATCACAGAGGCCTTCATGTTAGACGGACTCCATTTTGTTTCTGTTTACAGCAAGAGCCTGTGGCACTGCTGTCCGGATGACCACTCCGGACATCCTATGGCCTCGAAATACACGTTTTAACGCATATGGCCTGTGTTCTGGCGTTTTAATGGAGAGGCAGAAAGGAAGATGAGTTTGAGGAAAAGAAACGTGGCGTCGACACGCAGCCCTTTTCAAGGCTTCTTCATCCCGCCGGTGACTGACAGCATTGCTGTTGATCTATTTAGTTGGCAAACACGGAACAAAATCAAGCAGCTGTCAAACAAGCACACGCTGAATAATTGATGTCTTTTCTGCACAGACTTCACTCTTCGTAACAAGTTAGACTCTCTTTTTGAGGAGGAGGAGGAGGAGGAGGAGGAGGAGGAGGAGGAGGCGCAGTGATGGGGAGTGTAAAGGCACGGGCAGATAAATGGATATGGAGACGGGAGCGTGCTTTAGGAGGTGAGAGAGTGCTTCCCGGGCTTCAGGTGGGAAGACCGAGTTTAATGAGGTTGTTTTGTGGAGATGCATGAATGTGTGGGTGAGCAGAGGGGTGTTTTTGTCTGTTTTGCATGAGGACATGTATGTGTGTGTGTGTGTGTGTGTGTGTGTGTGTGTGTGTGTGTGTGTGTGTGTGTGTGTGTGTGTGTGTGTGTGTGTGTGTGTATATGTGTGCAGGCATGAGTTTGTCTATATGTTTTTTTTGTGTGTGTGTTTTTGTTTGTGTGTGTGGTTGTTCACTTTTGAGTACTCCTATGTGTGTGTGTCCATGCGTCTATACTTGTTTTTGTGCACTCAGGCATGTGTGTACTGTGTGTGTCAGTCCATCTACTTTGTGCATTTGTGTGTGTGTTTGTGTGTGTGTGTGTGTGTGTGTGTGTGTGTGTGTGTGTGTGTGTGTGTATATAATTATTTGTGTGTATGTCGGTGTCTTTGTGTACTGTATCTACCAGTATAAAGTATGTGTGTGTGGCTGTGCTTGCACTTGTTTGTGTGTGTGTGTGTGTGTGTGTGTGTGTGTGTGTGTGTGTGTGTGTGTGTGTGTGTGCCTGCTCCCTAATGAAGGTATGCATAATAAAATGCGAGTGCTCGGCTCCACAGCTCTCCTCTGCTCCCCCCGACTCTGCCTGATTGAAAATGGAACAGCTGTGATGATTTAATTTACATGTTAATAACCAAAAGGCCTTCAGAAAATCGTCCAATAAACGCCTTTTTATTGCGACTCACATCTCTGGCAATGCGGGGCAGGGAGAGGGGGGTGGGGTGGGGTTTGATGGGGGGGTGGGGCGTCTGTGTGGGGGGAGAGTCTGTAATTAATTGTTTTAAGCGATTCTATTAAAACAAAAATGATCTGCTGATGTGCATTGAATGAGCACTGGCCTGCTCCTGGCAGAAAGTGTGGGTGTGTGCATGTGTGTGATGTGTGTGTGTGCATGTGTGTGATGTGTGTGTGTGCATGTGTGTGATGTGTGTGTGTGCATGTGTGTGGTGTGTGCGTGTGTACAAAAGTAACTAGAAGGACAATGTGCTTGGGCATAACTTTTGGTATATCTCAGATGTCTACATTCAAAAAGAAAAGTCTCTCTGTCTTCGATAAATCCCACTGAGCTAGCTTAGGCACCAACCTTGCAGCTGTTATCAAACACACTTTATCTTAGTGAAAGTTTCATTTTAAATTAGGGGGTAAGGGAAAAACCTCCAAATGGGACATTAAACAGATACCAAATATATGTAGAAAGATGGGTAGTATACTGTATCTTCCATCTCATATAGAACCTTCGTCTATACAAATCGTTTGGAAATGCAGGCCAGAAAATAAGGTCATGGAGTTTGGGTGTGAAAGCTTTCTTTTGAATGTAGAAGGACATTAAGCAACTTTCTTAGTCTAGAGTGAGATTCATGTGATCTGCAGTACGGTCTGTGGTTAACATAAAAGAAATCTGGTCTAATTTGAGGACTGCAATTGATTATGCATTTTTATTTTGTAGGACTGTCGCACAATCACAATTCCCCTCAGAATGAATGGCTAGGGATTGCTGTGGTCGACAGAGGAAATTGTATGTTTGTCAGAAATATGGGCTGACAAACACATAAAGACACAGATGGAGGACACGCATGAGAAAGGAGGGGTTCCTCTCCTCCACATGCTGTGTTGTGTAATGTTCAGACGGTGTTTTGCGAGTGACACCACATAACTACCAATGTGAGTGTTATTTGT